>NC_045545.1:87078497-87343497 GCF_009769535.1 Thamnophis elegans
TCTATTCTATTCCATTTCCATTCTATTTCCATTCCATTCCATTTTTATATTCTATTCTATTCTATTCTATTCCCATTCCCATTCCATTTTATTCTATTCCATTCTATTCTATTCCATTTCCATTCTATTTCCATTCCATTCCATTTTTCTATTCTATTCTATTCTATTCTATTCTATTCTATTCCATTCCATTCCATTCCATTCCATTCTATTACCCTTCTATTCTAAGGTCATATGACACCTTCTGCAACCTTCTGACAAGCAAAGTCAATGGGGAAGCCAGGTTCATTTAACTGTGTTGCTAACTTAACAGCTGCAGTGCTTTACTTAACAACTGTGGCAAGAAAGGTCATAACAAGCCAGAAGCAGAGTCTGGGTCCCAGCAAAACCCCTTTTATTTACATGACGGTGAATTCCTTACATTCACAGTCCACAAGGCTTAGCAAGCAGTCTTTCAAAGGATTGTTTAACAAATACAAACCTTATCTCGTTTGGCAAGCTGTCAAATAACTAGTTCCAAACCATGGGTTGGTTCTGACTAGCGTTACTGCTGGTTTGATCATGGACGCGCTTTGCACGTGTTCTGGATGCGCACTAGATGCACACTGGATGCATTCTGGATGTACGCTGGATGTGCGCTGGATGTGCTTGCGCAGTTCAATGGAAATGGTTCTGCACATGCACAGAACTCCCAAAAAAGATGGCGGCAGCAGCGACTGGGGAGCCAGTTCATGGGCATGGCCAACCTGGGTTGCTGCCGGTGTGACCCAGGCCAGCATACCACTACCAGTTCACTGTCCGACTCTGCTGTCTTAACAGTTAATAGTTAACTTAACAGTTAAGGGCAAAATTCCTTAACTATTTCACTTAGCAACAGAAATTTTGGTCAATTGAGGTTGTAAGTCAAGGACCACCTATAGTACCGTAATGAACTTAGCAAGGACATAATAGTTGACCTTTGGTATCCATTTCTCTTTCTTCTCTCTGTTTTATAGATAATTCTGTTGAGCTTTTAATCCTGAAAAGTCTCCCTCCGGGCGAATACTTTGTGCCACTCCTTATACAAGATTTACAAGGGTTTTCCAGGCAACAGACTCTGGATCTCCAGATCTGCTCTTGTCCTGATGGGATTACTTGCGAGCAACGCACTTCATTGGAAACTGCATCACTGGGTATCAACGGAGGAGCAATTGGCGCAATTGTGGCTGCATTTCTATTACTGTTATGTGAGTAATGTTGTCTTGTTATTTTGACTTGTGGAAGAGCAATAAGCCAAGGATCGCAATTTGTGTGAAGTCTAGATTAAGTACTTCTACTTAAGCCATTTAGCCATTTCCACTGTTAGGATTTACCAGTTGGGAAGGATCAGTCATCATCTGCTATCAAATGTAATCTTAGTTAAGCCAGATTTCAGAAGAATTATAATTGGTTATGATGTGTAAAGTAGACCACATCTTTTATTTAATTATAATTTATTGTCACATTCTAATCATATATACCGTTTGTATTTTAGTTCTTAAAATCATTTTATAGTCTGCTTTTGGGTTGTTGAAGATGTAGTATAAAATCTATCTATCTATCTATCTATCTATCTATCTATCTATCTATCTATCTATCTATCTATCTATCTATCTATCTACCTACCTACCTACCTACCTACCTACCTACCTACCTACCTACCTACCTACCTACCTACCTATGGTACTCGCTCTGTGCCATGTAAAAGCAGCTAGTCCTCTTTTTCTTAGATGCAACTATTGGCAAAGACTCTCATCCTGAATTAAAAAGTATCCTGTCCCATCTCCTTATGAAATAATTTGGTCTTCTTTCTTCTGTGGTTCCAAGAATTCTTAGAATTAGGAGCCAAAACACAAAATCACTGCACCACCTTGTGATGACCCAAGAAAAAAACTTTCACTGAAACAGTTCTACTAGGCAGAGCTCCAACTAAAATGTGAGCAACTAATAAGATGCTTGAGAAGGGTGTTGAAGAGATGAGGGTCCTTAGTGCTCTCTGAATTGGCTTGTTTTCTTGCAGATGTTTCATTACTCAAACTGAGTGGTGCAGTGGCCTAGAGGTGGAGCTCTCTCCTCACAATCAGGAGGCTGTGAGTTCGATCCTAGGTAGAGGCAGATATTTCTCGCTATTGAGAATATATCGGCTGGAAAAAACCTCCGCATTGGTGACAAGAAGAGCATCTGGCCAGTAAACACTCAGCTCCATTCAGTTGCATAGACTCCAGCCTGCAAGGGATTATGGGGCCATTAAAAGAGGATGATGTTTCATTATTCAAACTAGGTAACATCATCAGTGCTAGTAAGGGGTACGGTTTGCTGTTCTGTACTGTGACACTGATGTTGTTACCTAGTTAGGGTAATGAAATGTCTACAAGAAAACAAGGAAGCTCAGAGAGCACCAAGGTCCCCTCATTTCAACCCTGAGCTACAAATATTCTCCTTTATTGGTGTTGAAGAGAGTTGTCAACATTGCTTGTTTCCCCTTTCCTTTTATATAGTGGGCCTGGCTCTTCTGGTATTATGTTCCTGCCTCTCTAAAGTGAAGAAAGCACCTACATTGATTCCATACGAAGCAGGCATCCAAACCCTGATCCACTACAATGAGGAGAGTGAACATATTTTGGTGAGAAATAATATCATTGGCTACTTTCCTTGACATTTTAGGGATTGATGCCATATTTCTAGTATAATAAGCCTGTGCATCATAGTAAATTGTAAATTTAATGAATTTATATGCCGCCCAATCATGAAGGACTCCGGGCGGCTTACAAAATACAAGACTAAAAAAATAAAAAGTTAAAAATAGGGAAAGAGAGAACAGATTAAAAAGCAACACATCATACACTCAATCTAGGTGGGGCTGGACTTCATTCATGAGGTCAACAGCCCCAGGCCTGCCGGAATAGCCAGGTTTTAGTGGCCTTTCGGAAGGCCAAGAGAGTGGGGAGGGTCTGGATCTCAGGGGGTAGATCGTTCCACAGGGCCGGAGCAGCTACAGAGAAGGCCCTCCTCCAAGGAGCTGCCAGCCGGCATTGTCCGGTCGACGGCACCCGGAGAAGGCCCATCCTGTGAGATCTTGTCAGCCGTTGGGAGGTATGTGGCAGAAGGCGGTCTCGCAGATATCCGGGTCCTAGGCCATGTAGGGCTTTAAAGGTGATAACCAGCACCTTGAAGCACGTTCGGAGACCGATAGGGAGCCAGTGCAGCTCGCGGAGGATAGGTGTAACATGGGTGTATCTAGGTACACCCGATATCACTCACGCGGCTGCATTCTGGACCAATTGTAGTCTCCGAACACTTTTCAGGGGCAGCCCCACATAGAGCGCGTTACAGTAATCAAGCCTTGAGGTGGCGAGGGCGTGAGTGACCATTTGAAGTGCCTCCCGGTCCAGGTAGGGCCGCAACTGGTGCACCAGGCGAACCTGGGCAAAAGCCCCCTTGGTCACAGCTGACAGATGATGTTCTAGTGTCAGCTGCGAGTCTAGGAGGACACCCAAGTTGCGGACCCTCTCTGAGGGGTGTAAAATTTCACCCCGCAGGCTAAGGGATGGAATATCTGGACTATCCTTGGGGGGCAACATCAATAGCCACTCGGTCTTGTCAGGATTGAGTGCAAGCTTGTTCACTCCCATCCAGGCCCTGACAGCTTCCAGCTTTCTGATAGTCTAAAGGAGATTTCATTGAGTTCATTGGAACATATGTGAAGACAAGTATTAGTACTCCAATGGCAGGGTTCCGACTGATGGCCTAATAAAAGCAGGCACCCTAAGCCATTTAGCAAGAAAAATCCAGTTATTTATCAGGAGCGCCATGTTAGCACGAACTAAGTGAAGCCAGCCCTGACTTTACCCAGTTCGCACTTTGCCTCTGACCCTGTTGGCCCCCTCCCCTGAAAGGGTCTCACCCCTCACATTCCCCAGCGAAGCAATTTCGCGAGCTGTAGAAGTCACTCCCTCCGGCCCGTTGTGAGTCTCCGTGGAGACGGCCTTGACTTTGGCCAGCTAGGATGTGTTTTGTTTTATCTGAGGTACGAATTCCTTGGTGCAGTTGGGAGACATGATTTCCCATCCTCCTGCCTATGGCAACTCGGGAGCAGGTCAAGAAAGCTTTGCGAGTTGACAGACAGATTTTGAAGTTTTAGACAATAGCAGGTCTTCCGAAAGGCTTTCTTTTACTTTATCCATCTGACTTGTTTGTCACTTATAGAATGCACCTGACTCGGGAAACCAAGCAACACCATCCTCAGTGCATGGGCAAAATGTGAAGCAAACGCAGCACGTTTGTGAGGTAATTGGAATGAAGGTTCCCCCTTCAATGCTTACAGAAATTATCCAATAAGGAGCCAGAATAAAAGGACTAAGATGATTTCCACTCCAACATTAGTGTCTCCTTCCCACCCATGTCTGAGGCACCTATAATCTTACTTTAAAAATGGATTGGTGGATATAATGTATAACTCTAAGCATATATTATAAAGATATTTTGTTGTTGATAAATAAGTTTAATAAGGAAGTAATTAAAAATTGGTATATATATATGAAGTGATTATTATTTAGAATACCTTGTTGAAAAATGAAGGAATAACATCTTTGTTCGAATGTATGATGTACAAAGACAATAATGAACATAAGCATACTCAATAGATGATTGGTGGGATTAAATACAATTGATATATAAATATAAATAGTTGGTAAATCTTTTTTATATTGTAAAAATATTCAGAATGGGATAAGTGGTTATATAAAGGCATATTGTTATTAAACAGACAATCAAGAACGTAGGGGAATTAGGATTATTGAAAAGAAAAATAATAATCGTAATTGAATATGATTGATTGATTGATTTTGATTTTTTTTTTTTGATTTAGTTTATTTGTATGCCGCCCTTCTCCGGGAGGGACTCAGGGTGGCGAACAACTCAGGGGGGAAAAGGGGACATAAAACACAATACACGTAATTAAAATACACGAGAATCACACAGCCATACAAGCCGAGAGGGGAGGGGAACTCATCTACCCCAGGCCTGCCGGCACAGCCAGGTTTTGACGGCTTTCCGGAAGGCCTGGAGAGAGGTGAGGGTCCGGATCTCCGCGGGGAATTCATTCCAATATACGTTGTACAATGAAAGTGAGGTATTTAGTTATATTAGACGGAAAATCTGTGATTGTATATGTAATTGAGAATATGGATGCAAAAACACTTGTAACCAAACAACATGCTGTATGTAATGGATGAGAATTTTTTTAATGTTTTTTTTTTTTTAATGTTTAAAAATAAAATAAAAAAATTGCAAAAAAAATGGATTGATGTCAGGGGTGGCTCTCAAATTTTTTTTACTACTGGTTCCATGGGCATGGCTAGATGGGGGGACATGTGACTGAGTGGGCATAACCAACTTGACATCACTCACGAACACTCAGTCATATGCCCCCCTCACCAAGCCATGCCCACCAAAACGGTGGCGAAAAAGTTTTGACATGGGGGTGGGTGGGTTTCCAGTCTCATCGGAGCTAAGGGACTCATTTTCGGACAGCGATGGCTCTTCGGCTTTGAAACGGAGATGAGCACCGCCCCCTAGAGTAGGGAACGATTAGCACATATGTGCAAGGGAAACCTTTACCTTTAATCTTTTTGAAAGACATAGTAGTACATATTAGTATAGGGATCTGAGTCAGATGCTTTAATTCACCTATCATTGGGCACAATTGTATGAGAATTAGGATTATTTCATATAGAATAATTCCTTTAATCCTGCAGTTGTATCTAAAAATGGTCTCCAGAATTCCTTCTATACTTTCCCTCTTTTTTAACTACCAAGAAGAGGTAGGACAGTTTAGTGTCAAGCAGAATTTCTTTGGCTTTCAGCAGTAACAACCATAGAAGTGGTCAGAGAGGGCAAAAAGGCAAAACTGGGATTGTGCCATTATGACGCAAGACACACCCCTTTGGTATTTATATTCGGACATCACTTGTATGCATCAAAGTGGTGGAGTGTGGGATGATGTGGTGTGTTGCTGCTTCTAACATTTGCTATACAATACAATAGCAGAGTTGGAAGGGACCTTGGAGGTCTTCTAGTCCAACCCCCTGCCTAGGCAGGAAACCCTATACCGTTTCAGACAAATGGCTATCCAACATCTTCTTAAAGACTTCCAGTGTTGGAGCATTCACAATCTCTGGAGGCAAGTTGTTCCACTAATTAATTGTTCTATCAAGAAATTTCTCCTCAGTTCTAAGTTGCTTCTCTCCTTGATTAGTTTCCACCCATTGCTTCTTGTTCTACCCTCAGGTGCCTTGGAGAATAGTTTGACTCCCTTCTCTTTGTGGCAACCCCTGAGATATTGGAACACTGCTATCATGTCTCCCCTAGTCCTTCTTTTCATTAAACTAGACATACCCATTTCCTGCAACCGTTCTTCATATGTTTTAGTCTCCAGTCCCCTAATATGACTGGTAGGATTAAGAGGTATCATCTGCAGATATCCACGTCCTTTCCTCTGACTGGCCATGACTGGGGCAAGAAGAAGACAAATCTCATAGGTATTCAGCTGCCAGAAAGGACTAACTTAGAGCAGATAGTCTTCGGGAAGATAAAGATTTTATTGGGAATTCTAAAGATTCTAGATCCTAAAATATCCAAAACACAAAAAATGAGGTGTAACTTGATTATTTTATAAGTTCCGTTTACCCTTTTGTTCTCTAAAGAATGTCCCTGCAGTGATACAGATGAAACATATAGAAAACCACCAAAATCGTAATGGAAATGTAACTTCACCCTTCAACACTATCAAAGCTTGGAATCAGGTTAGATACATCATGTGAATTGGGATTAGAAATTTATTGGTAAAGGGGGAGGCAATTAATGGTTTTCTGAGTCTTTCTGAACTGCAGAGTAGGCGGGAATGTATTACAAGCAGGAACCAAGGCTGACAATACCTCTTTGTGGAATGGTTGTGTAGATTCTTTGTTTTAATAACAGAATACAGAATAACAGAGTTGGAAGGGACCTTAGAGGTCTTCTATTCCCACCCCCTGCTCAAGCATGATACCCTATAACATTTCAGGCAAGTGGTTTGTCCAATCTCTTCTTAAAAACCAATCTCTTTTAAAACGGCTGTAAGCCTATGTTACAAATTCAAATATTTTCTGCCTCAAAATGACCCATAATTGGTGAAACTGGAATTTGGCTGTCAAGTTGGAGCAGATTCTGGAGGTGTTGGACAAATGACCAAGAAATTGCCCAGTTCTGTATTATACAATTAATGAAATCCTTCCTCTCACTGTTTCTAATAATAGCTTTGGATTCATCAGCTTAGACAAAAGATATACCGTATTTTTCGGAGTATAAGATGCACCTTTTTCCCTCAAAAAAGAGGCTGAAAATCTGGGTGCATTTTATATACTGAATACAGCACTTTTTGCCTCCTGAAACCCCGCCCTTCACCAAAATGACCTTTAGGAGGCTTCCAAAGTGATCCTGGGGGCTGGGGAAGGCAGAAATGAGCCAAAAAATGGGCCGTTTTATGCTCAATTTTGCCCCTCCCCAGCCTCCAGGAGCACCCTACAAGCTCTTTAAAAAAAACGAGCCCGTTTTCACAAAAAAACGGGCCGTTTCTGAGAGATCTGCAGAGTGCAAAAACTTTTTTTAAAAAAATTTGCCTCTTCAAAATCTTGGTGTATCTTATACTCCAGTGCGTCTTATACTCTGAAAAATACAATATTTGAAAGCAAAGTGATAAAATGAACAGATGGATTTTAAGTTGGAATTGATTGTGAAGGTCCTTTTTTTCTCTTCTTTCCATAGCTGGAGCCTTTGAATCATCAGAACATTCAAACATACCAGAGAAATCTACACGAGAAGATTTCAGAAATAGTAGCTGTTGTCTTAAAACAAGTAAGCCAACCGCAGGGCAAACAGAGGCTTCTTTTTTCCAACGATGTAGAATGACAAAACATGGGATATGTTTTGAGCATGGGTTCAACCACCAGATTTAAGGTTTCCTAGGGGTTTCCCTGCTCAATCAAATTGCCTGTGATTTTTTTTCAGGTTGCGAAAGATAAAAATAGATACCTATTTTGGAAGTGAAGTGCTTATTTGTCACATGAAGAAATCTGAGGCTTGAAGGTTAGGATCGCAGCTGCTATATAGGAAAATTTCTATAGAGCTCATTCCTTTCCATCTGCCATTCTCCATATGAAATGTCACTCAACACCGTCCCTGATCCCACTCTTAAAGCATTTTTTTTTCTTTTTATGACCCTTTGTTTCGGGATGGATGACTGGAACTCAGCATTTACTGGCCGGTTGCCCTTCCTGACATCTATGCAGAGTTCGCAGCAGATATTTTCTCTTTGTGCCCTGATGGAGAATTTACAATCAATTCCTTTTTTGTTTCATCTATATCCCATTTTTCCACCAGCAACAGTAATGCAATTCTTGATGACATGTTTAAATTTACATTCAAGTGCTCTAATTTCTCCAAACACCATGCCCCATATTTTTTGTGCACTATCACAATCCCACCACAACCTCTTTCTTACACCTCCAACAAATATTTGTATATTGACCATTTAAATGCATTTCAAATGTTATGTGCCTGGTGCCATTTTTCCAAAATCAACAATAGAATCAAGGCTAATAAAGACTTTTTCACTCCACAGTGGAAAAAAGTTAATTTTTTCATACTTGCCACCATGAAGATTTTAAAACTAAAACTATATTCCGGTGCTCTGTACAGGTAGTCCTCGACTTATGACCACAATTGACCCCGAATGTTGTTACTTAGCAAGACAGTTAAGTGAGTTTTGCCCTATTTTATGACCTTTCTTGTCACAGTTGTTAAGTGAATTACTGCCATTGTTAAGTTAGTGAAACGGTTATAAAGCGAATCTGGCTTCTCCATTGATTTTGCTTATCAGAAGGTCGCAAAAAGGGGATCACTTGACTCTGGGGGACTGCAACAGTCATAAATACATTCCAGTGGCCAAGCATCTGAATTTTGAGCATGTGACCAGGGGGATGCTGCAATGATCGTAAGTGCAACCCCCCCCAGTCATTAGCCCCTTTTTCCTTGTATCAAAGATTCTTTTATTACATTTTAATTTTCCTTTATACAATCACTTAAATACTGTTCAGTTAAAAAAAAAAGAAGCAATAAACAACTCATAACACTTCTATCCTACATACACCCTTCCTTCTACCCCTCCAACTTTCATTTCTCCCTTCCAACAATCCCCTCTTCTACTTCCCCTCCCCCTCAGCCATTCCTTTCTCCCCTTCCCACCATCTCACCCTCCTTACATTCCCTTCTCACTCCCTCTTAATTCCCCACTCTTCTTTCCCTCTACACCTCGCTTCGGTGTATTTCTAGTATTCATTGGTCTATTTGTTTTGTACTAAAACAAAAGAAAAATAAAAGGAAAAGAAAGAAGAAAAGAAAAGAAAGAAAAAAAAGCAACAGTATCCAAGTGCATTCATTGTTCTGAAAATTGAGTCTATATTTCCACCCTCCCCCCCTCCCACCCCCTGAACCCCCCTCCCTGACCCCCTTCCGATTTCCCAGGTCCCATTCCCGGCATCGTTCTTTATCAAGCAAAGTCTGGAGTATATTGAAACCAAATAGATTAGAAGTTACAAAAAAAATAAAAATAAATAAAGAACAAAAAAGAAAAAAATAATAAAAAGAAAAAAAAGGGGGGAAACCCCCCCCCAAGAAAGAGAAGTCAATATACTCTCTAACATTAAACACAGCTTCTCATTATTTTTAAAATCTTAAACAATGTCTTTACCTGCTTCCGCATATAAATTCTATACCTCCCATCCTGCCTTTACCCGTGTCCGCATATATATTTTATCCTCATCCATTGCTCCTCTCATATTTACTCCACCCTCATGTAGACTCTCCAGATAATCTTTCTTAACCTTGTATTCAAATAACAATTTATACAAAAATCAGCTTACATTCTGGATCAAGGTAATCTAATTGAACTTTCACTACCCTTCCATCTACCCCACGCCACCCGACTCCATTCATCCCAAACCACAATCCAAGAAAACTATGATCTCCGCTCTCCTCGCCCCAAAGAATAGATCATGCGCAGTTTAAATTAAGATTCAAACAAGTCTTATATAAGTCCCATACAATATATGACCAAATTCAGCACCGCTTCTTTCAGTCTCAATATCTCTTCATCGGTATACAGCTTTGTCATTTTATACCAGACAGGAGTCCTGAAATTTTATTCAAATTAAAGATTTAAGAAGTATTTTAAAGGCATAGCTGGATCTTTATTCTTTACTCTTCTGCCCTTCCGGAAGGGGAAAGCAACACCCTCCGCCTTGTAGCCACGTGTCCCGCTGCTTATCTTCTCCTTCTCCTTGTCTTTCTCCAAGTCCGGGTGAATCAGGAAGTCCCGCCTTCAGAGTTTTGTAGTAAAAATCTCGGGCTTCGCAAACAGAATTGAGACGATATTTTTGGTTCTCAAATGTGACTGTGATACCAGATGGCACTTCCCATTTATATTGTATCTGAGAATCTCTGAGTTTTTCAGTTAAGAAAGTGTAGTCTCTCCTTGCTCTTAATATTTGAGATGGTATTTCTTTAAAAACAATCAAGTCCTGTCCATCGATTCGCAGCCTGTTATTGTAGAACTTCTGTATTATCGCATTTCTGGATTCTCTTGTGGTGAAATATATAATTATGTCCCTCGGAAGCTGTCGTTGTTTTGCTACACACGAGTTCTGGCGATAAATTTTTTGAATCTGCCAATCAAAGTTAAATCCCGGACTTCCCACCGAACGTCTGAAAGCCTCAAAAAAGGTCTGTTTCAAATTCTCCTGTTCCTTTTCACGCAGTCCTCTGACTCTTATTGCAAACGCAGTCTTATTGTAATTTATCATAACGAGTTGTTTTTGAGCATTTTCAACTTCCTGTTGTAACGTTTGAATTTTAGATGTCAGATTAGAATTAGTTTTTTCCAAAAGTTCCAATTTGTCCTCCATTTCAGAAACAGTCTGTCATAACAGTCATAACTCTGATCGTATCTTCCCTTGTTTGAGCAATCTTGGCGTCCAGTTTATCATATAAGTCCGATAAAAGTTGTTTAATTTCCTGTCTGAACTCTTTAAGGGTTTAGCCCCTTTTTCCCATGCGGTTGTAACTTCAAATGATCACCCAACGAATGGCTCTAAGTCGAGGACTACCTGTAGGGCACAGCTTTGTGATTAGTCTAAATCAGAGATGGTATTCAGCCGGTTCAGGTGAACTGGTAGCAGCAGCTGTGGGAGGCTCCGCCCACTAGTGGTGGGATTCAGCCAGTCCGCACCTATTCGGGAGAACCGATTGTTAACTTTCTAAGTAGTTTGGAGAGCAGGTTGTTGGAAGAAATCTTTTGTTTTTTCCCATTTTACAGGGCTAATCCTGTAAGGAAGGAAGGAAACATTCTGGTGTTGTTTCTAGCCTAATCTTTATTGCCCTGCCTATAGAAATTGCCTCTCTGGTTAACCCTTGCTACATTGTAACAGCTAAGGCGACCAGAGCAATGTTGAGTTGGCCATGCCCACCAGAGGTGGGTTCCTACCAGTTTGCACCTATTCGGTAGAACCGGTTCGTCAAATCTACCGAACCGGTTAGAAGAGGTTCCACCAGTGGACCCGGAAAGCAGGCCACACCTACAGAAGAGGTTCCAAAAATTTTTGAAACCCACCATGTGGATCTTGTAACTTGACAGCTTTAAGACTTGCATGCTTCAATGCCAGAGTTTCTGAATAGCTACTTGGACCGACCTAAGTACTAATTCATAATTTCATATCTGGTCACATGGGTGGCAAGCCACTCCCACAAAGGAGGCCACACTCACAGAGTAGGTTCCAACAATTTTTGAAACCTACCACTGATGCCCACCCAGACACATGACCACCGAGCCATGCCTACCCAGCTGGTCATTCGGGCAGAGAACTGGTTGTTAAATTATTTGAATCCCACCACTGCCGCCCATCCACCCTCACTTAATGTGGGACCTTCTGCGCATGTGCAGATGGTGGCATGTGCGAGCGAAGCGACAGCACACAGACACACATTCACATTTGCGAACCAGTAGAGGAGGTAAGTAAGTGGATGCCACTGCTGTTCTAAATGTTTGCTTTCTTTCTTTCTTTGCAGAAATGTGAAGACATGGCCAACCTGGAGGATGATAGAGTTTCTTATGTCCCACGTGTTTATGCAAGGGAAGGAGCATTGGAAAAAAACGAATCTTCATGGTCCCTTTTCATCCTAGAAGATGACAAAAACAGCTTGCCTGAGGATTTCCTGGGTGTCTTGGAACCCAGATTTATTCCCCTTGCGAAAATATGCAGTGAATGATTGTTGTTTTGGGCCTCTCCTTAGCAAAAGTTTTCTAAATTAATTTAGAAAATGGGACTTCTTTTATATGATAAAAAGTGCCCTAGAACAGGTGTTTACAACCTGTGGGCTGCAGCTGTTAGGGTCCCGACAGATGCCCTAATTAAATCATGAGCTTCGAGCCAAGCTTCAAAAGAAATCATTTATTAGGAGCTTCATGTTGGCACATACCCAAGTGAAGCCAACTCTGACCCCACGTAATTTACAACCCCAATCATGGCCCTGTTTCCCCTTCCCAGGGTGTATCATCAATCACATTGGCCAATGGGACAATTTCACAGGTTGTAGAGCCCACTCCCCTCTGGCTGCTGCAAGTAACCCTGGGATACAGCCTTAAGAAAGATAAGTCTGGAATGTGCATCTGTCTGTGCTGTTGTGCCGTTTCATTGATTTCCCATCTCCCCTTTCCTATGGCAACTCGAGAGCAGGCCAGGAATGCTTTGTGAGTTGACATTGGCCTACTACCGGATTGCAGGCTATTTGCCGCTAGGCCACATGAGTGTACAGCCCCACTCATGCAAACCTCATCCCACATCAGGGGTGGGTTCCTGCCAGTTCTAACATCTTCTATAGAAGAGGTTCCACAAATCTACAGTGCCGTTTAGAACCAGTTCCAGCTCCCCCCCGCCTGTCTACACATCATCAAGATGAAGAGCGAGAGAAGGAATTCTGGGAGTTGAAGTCCACAAGTCTTAAAGCTGTCAAGTTTCAACACCCCTGAGGTTTTTTTTCTAAAGGGTTAGGGGTGCAAGGGTCTTGTAACTTGACAGCTTTAAGACTTGCACACTTCAATGCCAGAGTTCCTGAGCCAACATGACTGGAGGAGGAATTCTGGGAGTTGAAGTCCAAAAGTCTTAAAGCTATCAAGTTTGAACACCCCTGGGGTTTTTTTTCCTAAAGGGTTAGGGATGCAAGGGTCTTGTAACTTGACAGCTTTAAGACTTGCATGCTTCAAATGCCAGAGTTTCTGAGTCAACATTTTGGTTGCTAAGCAAGAGCGTTGTTAAGTGAGTTTCACCACATTTTACAAGTTAGCCACGCCCACCCAGTCACATGGCTGGCAAGCCACTGCCACCTGGTCACATGGCTGGCAAGCCACTCCCACAAAGCAGGCCACACCTATAGAAGAGGTTCTAAAAAATTTTGAAACCCACCACTGTCACAGGTGCCCATGTCCCCACTTATGCTATCCTTGCAGCAGGCATCTGCGGCACCACTCCTGCTATCCTCATTATGGGAGCTTCCTGCCCCATTCACACAAGTGTCTCCATGAACGTTGCAGGTGCACACATACACACACAAACCCACACATGGACATGCACTTGCCCCTCCCATAAAATCATCCCCTCTTTCCTCCCTCTCCTGCTCCGTGTCACCCACCCAGTAAGGTTGGGGACTAGAAAGGTTAATATTGTATGCCTATTGCTCCTGTGAGAGAATAAGCATGTTCTGAAGTCTCATCTTCAGGTCATTAGAAAAAGTTTTCTTTGAGACTAGATAAGTGTCCGTGGACGTCTATATAAAATAATTTCCAGTTTTGAGTTACTCAGCTCAGTTACTGCATCCTTCATTTCTCCTCTACAATTGATAGCAATAGCAATAGCAGTTAGACTTATATACCGCTTCATAGGGCTTTCAGCCCTCTCTAAGCGGTTTACAGAGTCAGCATATTGCCCCCAACAACAATCCGGGTCCTCATTTTACCCACCTCGGAAGGATGGAAGGCTGAGTCAACCCTGAGCCAGTGAGATTTGAACAGCCGAACTGCAGAACTGCAGTCATTTGAAGTACCCTGCAGTGCTGCATTTAACCACTGCGCCACCTCGGCTCTGTGATTGACCACTTCCCCATAGCCATCCTACGTCATTATTCATGTGCGGTGAGAATCTTGTATGCAAAAAGATGGAAGCATACTAATTCCCACCATGGAAGAATGAATGGTAAAGATGGAGTTGGCAGAGGCAGCAAATCTGATTGTATTAACTAGAATTTATTTACTTTCATTCTACTCGGAAAGCATTTCTGGATTCCCCCCCCCTCCGATTCTGAAAAAAAGTATACTTTGATTTTAGGTTTTGAAGGTGGGAATGATTTTGTTGTTATAAAAATGACTTGAAATGTTGAGAAATGTAAAGCAAAAAGTTGAGGTTGTAATTTTTTATTTTTGTATTTTACTGTCCGGAAACGTCAGAAATTACTATTTTTTCCTTCCTTTCTCTCAGCACCCTTCTTCCTTCTCCTAGCTTTCTATTGTTTTGTGATCTAGTCTTTCGTTTTGTACTTTTGTCTTATAATAAACGATAATATTTTTTTTTAAAAAAAATGTGCTGTCAAAAGACAAATAATTCTGGATTTTAAAACATAAAGGGCAAATGTGGCTGAATTCTTGAGAAGAGGGGATCATGCCCATTCTGTGATTTGTTCTAATTTATGCAGAAGACTTTCTTGATGAGAAGTTTCTTTAGAAAACTGGCTGGATGACTTTGGACCAATCATACCCTCTTTCTCAGCCCATCCCACCTCACAGGGTTGTAGTTGTAGGGCAAATAGTATTAGGGATGTTTGCTGCTTTGAGTTACTTATAAAGTAATAAAGGAAAAATGAAAATCAAATGAATGAATGATTGTGGCCTTCCAGCAGCCAGTGGAGCTGGCAGCAGATTCAGATAGTGAGGAGGTTGGGGAGGAATATGGGCCAGTCCTGGAGGCTGGGGAAGGCTCGGACAAGGGCTCTGTGTCAGAGGCAGAGAGGGGGCCAGAGCCGTATGCCAGTTATCAGCTGCCTTCAGAGTCAGACATCAGTGAGGCAGAAGAACAGTTGGAGCCTGCGCAGAGTTGCCAGACGAAGGGAACAGCTAAAGAACAGGGGTCAACTTGGGAATAAGGTCACAGGTGGATGATGAATGGCCCCTCCCAGAGGAAATAAAAGAGGAGCGAAAGGGGAGTGGAGATTGCAGGAGACAATAGTTTGCTTAATTGATTCGTGACTCTCCGAGCCTCCTTGCCAAGTTTTGAAGATATCAGCCTGTCAGCTCTCCAAGCCAGATAAGGTCTGTGACTCCCTTGAAAGACTTTGCTGGATGTGAATGAGCAGAATTCACAGTAAATTAATAAAAGGGATTTTTGCGGGACAAGGAGTTTGTTTCATGCTCTTGGGAAGCCTAGGCCAGAACAGGAATATCTTATTCTAGCATGCAGGCAGAAAATCATGGATTGATATTACAGGAAGACAAAACCTAGTTGAACAACAAGAGCAGATTGGAGAAGAAGAAAGAAACCAGAGAATTGGAAGGCTTTCCCGTTGCATATTCAGGCTGGCGCTAAACAGCCATCTGTCTGGAATCCCTTGATTTGGATTTAACATTGAGCAAGGATTGGATCCAATGGCTTAACTGACCCTTCCAATGTTACGCTTCTATGATTTGGGTTGTTGCATTTTGTGGATGGACTCACTTGTTTTGGCCATGTCATGTGAGTGAATTCACTGGGGAAAGCAATTATGTTTGGAAGAATTAATGGCAAAAGGAAATCAGGATGCCAAAGAACGCAGTAGCTGGACACCATCGAAGCTGACATCAACCTGAGCATAGAACAACTCAAAGAAACAGTCCAAGACTGGAAGATGTGGAGAGACTAGGACAGTGGGATTCAACTGGTTCGGACTGGCTTGGGTGGACCGGTTGTTAAATTACTCCCCCTTTCCACTATCAAAGTGGATCCTGGGCACTGCGCTGCAATGGAGAAAAGGGCAACGGAACAGCCAGCATGAGGGAAGGAGAGGGCACTTTCCCTTTTCTCCCTGCTCCTCCTCCCCACGTGTCGGCTGGTCCATTGCCCATTTCTCCATTGCAGCGCAACACAGCATCCAGGATCCAATTTGATAGTGTGTGTTTAACAATCGATTCGCCCAGGGAGTTGGCCATTGTGGGAGGCTCATCTCACATGTGCAGCGGGAGCTGGTGGATGGAGGTGGATGGCGCCACCCACAACAGCCAACCTGACCCTGGGTGAACCAATTGTTAAATTATCTGAATCCCATCACCTGGTCCTGGCCCATAGTATCACCAAGAGTTGGACATGATGGAAGGAACAACCCATGATCAATCATCATGGGTTGTTCCTAATTTTACATCATTGCGGGAATGTGTAAAAGCGCACCTGGTTTTATGGCAAGCAAGTAATCTTTTCCATGGCACCGTTCTCAAGTTTCACAGCATACTTACTTATGATGAGCAGCTGCCTGCACCAGATTTTAAGCAGCAGAATGTGTGTTTGTAAAATAAGCAAATGTGTTGCTGGTATGGATTGGTATAATTTGCACAAAAGGTAAATGTTCTGAAACTCAGCTGTCATCCTTCCAAGAAGAATAAACAAAACGACAATTAAAAAAAAACCCATCCTAACAAATCATTTTTAGAAAGATTTAATGTTGGATGAATCATTCATTCCCGTAGTTTATTTGAAAAAAAAAAAAAAACATACTCCCACAATTGTAAGGATGGCAAGCTAGCAGTGTATTATGCTGCCTCCATGTGGCACATTTAGCTAATCCACTTTAAAAAAATAATAATATTCTGTTGCTTTTAAATAATAACAGAAAACCAAAAAGGAACAAACACAGCTGCATACATGATCACAAAACACATACCTGCTTAAAAGGTGAAAAATACAAAAGAAAAAATGTATAATGTAAACAGTTACAATTCTATATCTAATTATCTAACACAAACATATCTCTATCCATCCATCCATGTCTGTCTGTCTGTCTGTCTATCTATCTATCTATCTACCTGTCTGTCTGTCTGTTTATCATCTATCATCTATCTATCATCTTTCTATCATATATCATCTATCATCATATCACTATCTCTCTCATCATCATCTCTATCTCTCTATCATCTATCATCTATCTATCTATCTATCTATCTATCTATCTATCTATCATCTATCTATCATCTATCTATCTATCATCATGTCACTCTATCTCTCTCATCATCATATCTGTCTATCTATCTATCTATCTATCTATCTATCTATCTATCTATCTATCTATCTATCATCTATCTATCTATCTATCTATCTATCTATCTCTATCATCATATCACTATCTCTCTCATCATTCTATCTATCTATCTATCTATCTATCTATCTATCATCTATCTATCATCTATCTATCTATCATCATGTCACTCTATCTCTCTCATCATCATATCTGTCTGTCTGTCTGTCTGTCTGTCTATCTATCTATCTATCTATCTATCTATCTATCTATCTATCTATCTATCTATCTATCTATCTATCTCTATCATCATATCACTATCTCTCTCATCATTCTATCTATCTATCTATCTATCTATCTATCTATCTATCTATCTATCTATCTATCTATCTATCTATCTATCTATCATCTATCTATCTATCTATCTATCTATCATCTATCTATCATCTATCTATCTATCATCATGTCACTCTATCTCTCTCATCATCATATCTGTCTGTCTATCTATCTATCTATCTATCTATCTATCTATCTATCTATCTATCTATCTATCTATCTATCTCTATCATCATATCACTATCTCTCTCATCATTCTATCTATCTATCTATCTATCTATCTATCTATCTATCTATCTATCTATCTATCTATCTATCTATCTATCTATCTATCTATCTCTATCTAGCATCATCCTATCTATCTATCTATCTATCTATCTATCTATCTATCTATCTATCTATCTATCTATCTATCTATCATCTATCTATCATCTATATCATCATATCACTATCTCTCTCATCATCCTATCTATCTATCTATCTATCTATCTATCTATCTATCTATCTATCTATCTATCTATATCATATCACCCTATCTCTCTCATCATCATATCTGTCTGTCTCTCTGTCTGTCCGTCCATCCGTCCATCCATCCATCCATCCATCCATCCATCCATCCATCCATCCATCCATCCATCACCTCTATATCACATATAACAATCAAAAACTGTGCTTCAGGAACCATTTGAGCTTCAGTTGAGATGCAGATAACCCAGACTCCTCCTCAAGAAGCCTGCACCCATTTTCAATAGTGAAGGCACACAGGGCAGAAAACCACCTGAGCCAAGAAGGTCCACACCCATTTGCACTATTCAGGTGAACCTGAGGACACAGATAAACCTCCAAGTGGCCTCAACGACCCTCTAAAAGAATGCAAACAACCAGCTGCCTGCAAGGAATATAAATCCTTCCATTCCCCACCATCCAGTCAGAGCTGAAGAATCTTCTTGGATGAGAAGCAAAACATCTTCAAAGAAAAACAAGGAAGCCCAGTTGCCTCTTGAAAAAGCTCCTTTGGGACAGCCATGACCTGGATGACTGGGAAGCTCCATAGATGTAGTGTCTGGAGTCTTGTTGTTGAAAAATATCTCAATGTCCCGTTTGATAGATCGTTCTGTGGATCAATTCCATTTGTGCCTCATTCACTGGGGAGATGCAGCATGGCTAAGCTATTGAGTTGAGACCAGGGATGGGTTCATGAGCTTCCCTGAAGCCCCCGGAGTGCAAACGAAATGGCCCTATGGGCAAACCGGAAGTTCAGGAATTCACTTCTGGTTTGCTCGGAGGGTCCGAAGGATTCAGGGAAGCCTCCTGAAGGTCCTTGAAGCCTTTGGAGCTCTTAAAATGACCCTCCGAGCAAACCGGAAGGGACTTTCAGTTTGCTCAGAAGGTCATTTTGACTTATCCAGAGGCTTCAGGGAAGGTCCCTGAAGCCTCCGGAGGGCCTCCGGGGGGCGGGGGCGGCTGTTTCACCCTCCCCAGGCTCCTATAAAGCCTCTGGAGCTTGGGGAAGGTGAAAAAAGGATGCAAAAAATGGGGGGGGGGTCGCACCTGTAGTGCACATTGCATTATGGGTGTGGCATGCCCACACATGACCCCCCCTGCGTTCCCCCACTTATGGCACATGAGCCAAATAAGGTTCACCATCACTGGTGTAGGGTCTCCTGTTTGGGTTGGGGGATTGAATTAGAACAGTGGTGGCTAACCTTTTTCCCATTGCATGCCAAAAGCGGGAGGAGCACAGGTGGATTGTGCGCAGGTGTGCCCACACCCATAATTATATGCACAAGAATCCACCCCGTATTCGTGTGTGACCCCCCCACCTTCCCTCTGCTTTTAACGCATTATGGACCCATTTTTCACCCTCCCCAGGCTCCAGAGGCTTTCTAGGAGCCTAGGGAGGGCAAAATTGGCCTCCTCTGCCCTCTGGAGGCCCTCTGGAGGCTTCAAGAGGCTTCCCTGAGCCTCCAGAGGGAGAAAAATGGCCCAACGCGCAAACTGGAAGTCCGTTCCCAAACTTACAGTTTACGTGTTGGGTTGTTTTTCACCCTCTGGAGGCTTCAGGGAAACCCCCTGAAGTATCCAGAGGGTGAAAAGTGGCCCTACAGGTTACCCGGAAGTTCAGAAACAGACTTCCGGGTTGCCCATAGGGCTGTTTTTCAGCCTCCAGAGTCTTCTGGGAAGCCTCCTGAAGCTTCCAGAGGGCGAAAAATTGCCCAACAGGGAGAAAAACAGTCCAATGTGCAAACCGGAAGTCCGTTCCCGAACTTATAGTTTGTGTATGGGGTTGTTTTTTGCCCTTTGGAGGCTTCAGGGAAAAACGGTCAAAAATGAAGTTCGAAATCAGCTGGAGCTCGCGTGCCCTAACAAATTGCTCCTCATGCCACCTGTGGCACACATACCATAGGTTCGCCATCCTGGGACTAGAAGGCCTACAAGATTCCTTCCAACACTATTAATCTGTTAGGGGAGAAATTATCAGCCTCGGTTTGTTTATTTTATAGTTTATATAAACTATATGTTTATATTTTATATTGAGCACATGTTATGGGATAAATGGGATAGATTCATAGCAAGCAATTCAGGATACCAGACGAATCTACCTTGAAAATCCAGACTCAGCAGTGCTAGGAGGAATATCTGAACTGGTTGGTGGAGAAGGACAGTAGGGCATCTAGCAGGCAGATATTTAGAGGTGGAGAAAACCCTCCCATGATATTTATAACGTTCCTTCACTTGAGCATGTAATGAGAAAACACAGGCTAGACTTATAAGGATTGTGATAGCAACTGCTTGAATTTAGACAATGCTACAATTAGACCAGAAGATGGCACCCATTAGTTTACTAAAGATGGAAGGGAAGGGAGCTAGAGCTATATGGAAATTCAACTATTTTTTCTCTCTGCTTTTCTAAATGACAGTCATTTTCAAAGAGCTCCTCTGACGATTGTCCCATTCACTGTCAACCGCCTTGTTGCACCTGATGAGAAATGAACAGGTACGCTGTTGCCTCCGCAGGCAGTTTTGCTGGAAGGAAGAATCTTCGCAGGGAAACGTGGCTGAGAAGAGGAGCTGCAGGAGAAGATGGATCTCAATTGAGGCAGACAATCTGCTACCTTACAGCAATTCTCCACCCGCTCCACCTTCAGGAGTTCTGCTGAAGTTGCCTCCAAAGACTCATTTGCGAAGCGATAGAAAGAAGGGATTATTAAATGCATGGGATTTTAATTGCGTAATCTGCATTTAATGACTGCAACTTGATTTTAAATAATTTAAGATTAAATTCAGCAGGGGATATTTTGGGAACCGAAGTTCTGCATGGCTAAGAGTGGAACTAGAAACGGATGCAAATGGTTGAACTTCAGTAAACTCAGAATGAATTCTCAGCCACTCGTGACTGGGGTTGCATCTCGAGAGTAGGTTTGGGCTGGCTACTTCAAACCAAAGTATTAAGATTTGCAAAAGCCCCCCCCTCCCCCCATGCTGGGCCAGATAATTTCCAGTGAGGATTAGTCTCTGCAGTTCCTTGTGTTAGCAAGCCCCTTGTGGTGCTGATGGATTAATCCGATTTTTGAAGGAGACAGTTATGTGAGCATGTTCTGAGAGAGGTTTGGGTAGCCTACAGTTCAAAGGCTGGACATTGATTGTGTCTGAACATATGAATGCTGTCTTTCTTCTCTTCAGAATATAGCTGTGGTGCTCCCAAGTAGACAGTGTGACAGGGCCAGTGGTGGGGTCTGGATCCTGTTGCAACCCGTATGGTGCAATGGGGCGCGGAGTCCACCACATGAATGAGTGCAGCACGCGCAATCATACTTACCATCTGCGACACTCCATGATGCCTCCGTGATGCTCCAGCTGCTTGGCGGAGCATTGCACAGGCGCCGTAAGCTCTATGCGCATGCGTGGAAGCCCTGAAGAGTCAGTGGTGGATTTCAAAATTTTTTAGAACCTCTTCTGTAGGTGCGGCCTGCTTTGTTGAAGTGGCTTGCCGGCCATGTGACCGGGTGGGGGTGGCTTGCTAGCCATGTAACTGTGTGGGCATGGCCAACTTGTAAAATGTGGTGAAACTCACTTAACAAATGCTCTTGCTTAGCAACCAAATGTTGGCTCAGGAACTCTGGCATTGAAGCACACAAGTCTTAAAGCTGTCAAGTTACAAGACTCTTGCACCCCAAACCCTTTAGAAAAAAAACGCAGGGGTGTTCAAACTTGCTAGCTTTAAGACTTGTGGACTTCAACTTCAACAATTCCTCCTCTCGCTCTTCATCTTGATGATGTGCAGATGGGCGGGGGGAAGGAACTGGAACCGGTTCTAAACGGCATGATAGATTTGTGGAACCTCTTCTATAGAAGAGGTTAGAACTGGCAGGAACCCACCCCTGCGAAGAGCTCAAATACAGGTAAAGACGGTGGGCAGGTGGGTGGGCCCTCCAGAGCACCGTACTGGAACGGTACCCCGTGCTCCTGGCAGGCATTGGTATGCTCATACCAAGCCGTACCGGTCATAACCCACTACTGGACAGGGTACTCTGACTCCATATCAGGGAAAACAAGAGGCTTTTTGTGTGCAACTCCATCATGTCTGTCTGTCTGTCTGTCTATCTATCTATCTATCTATCTATCTATCTATCTATCTATCTATCTATCTATCTATCTATCTATCTATCTATCTATCATCTATCTATTTCTGTTTGTCTGTCTGTCTGTCTGTCTGTCTTTCTGTCTTTCCGTCCATCCATCCATCCATCCATCCATCCATCCATCCATCCATCCATCCATCCATCCATCTATCTATCTATCTATCTATCTATCTATCTATCTATCTATCTATCTATCTATCTATCTATAAATGGCTGTGTGTCTGTGTGTGTGTGTGTGTGTTTGTGTGTGTGTGTATTCCAGTATAACTCTGGAACGCCTTGAGCAATTTCAGCCAAACTTGGTACACAGATTACTTACTCTCTGGAAACAAATACTGTGAGGGTAAGATACCCCTAGCACCCCTCAGGATGTGTGTGTTCTGTTGTGCCTTAAAATGGCTTCTACCGTACTGCCTTGAAATGACTTTTACTGTACAATGCTCGCTGTGGAGTTGCCATGGTAACAACTTTCATAGTACTCCACAAGGGGGATTCCTCTGCTAAGGGGGAAAATCCAACATTAAAAATTGTGGCAACGTTCATGGAAGATGGGGTTGGGATAAATAAATACCCAGGCAGCACTGAGTAATCAGCTAGTTGACTATATAAATCGTCTCCCTTTGAATTTGTAAATAGAGTAAATAGTTTCATATTTGCCAATTGATGATGTAATTGTGATTGTGCTTTTAAACATTTCACCCCACACTGAATAAGCATAGATTTAAAAAGCTACGGAAGCGTAAAGGAAAAAGTAGTGAAAAGAAAGAAGACGCAAAAAGAGAACAAAAAAGAAAGAAAAAAAATATCTAAAGAAAGTGTCTTCCAATCTTTGCAGCAGTTACAAACACAGTAATTGCCATCTTCACCCTCTCAAATTGCATATCTTGGTTCCCTTCTTTTCACAAACAAACCTTTTAAAACAATAAAGCCTGAAATTTCCAGATGATTTTTGCCCTTTTCCAGCAAAAAATTCCATAAAGACTTTCCAGATTTTTATAAAAGTAATTACAGTTCCTTAATCAAGCGATCAATCACATTAATTTAGGCATTTCTGCAAACTTAACCATCTTCACGATCCATTCCTCACAACATTCCCCAGAACAAATATTTGTGTTTCCCTGTTCTAAAACCTGCACTTCACTTGTGAAACCTGTTCCTCGGAGCCTAGTTGGGAGGCATTTGCTTTTCTGATCTTGTTATGGTAAAAACATCAGTAAAAAGCCAAAAACAATAATTTTGCTACTTCTGAAAATATCCTGTTTACTTCTGTATGTTGTTCTGTTCTTTAGCTAACCATATGCTTAGACACTATGTGGCAAAAAAACGAGGCTTCCTCAATCTGTTCTCCCTGGTGGGATGCTTGCTCTTAAATCAAGGCCAGAGCCATACTCTGGGGTGAGAGAGAGGTCTCCTAGTCTCCTGGCAACCGTATAAAAACTTCTCAAGAAGTTTCTCCACACACACTGCCTTGCTGGGGGCAACTCAGTTCAAAGTACTGATTCTGCATGTTCTTGGAATATTAATGTTTATGAAGCAAATGAAACGATAGACCCAGTTTTCTCCAGATGCCGAATATATATTGTAGAACGTTAGCACCCACCCCCCTCCTAGAAGAATGAAATATTTTTTGAGGAATATTAAAAAAAAAGCAGGATAAAATAGTTCCCCTAAAAGAGAAATAAAAAATATTAAGGGAGACAGAAACTCAGAGCCTCAGTTCCCCCCTCCCCCCCGCCAGCAGATATTTTGTGCCCATTGAGGATGATTGGTCCAGCCTATCTTCAAAACAAAGGACGTTCAGCTCCAGGATGATGGGATTAAGACATGACCCTTCAGGACATTAATAGGATTAACCCACTAATCCACAGAGCTCACTACCTTGCACAATCTCCTAAGGACATTGCATCAGCCGTCCAACCTTCAACCAAACTTAGCTCAGACAAACATGACCCCCTACAAGGCCCCATGGGAATCTGACAACAGCCAATAGAATACATGTTCTTGCACAGGCACAGGAACAGAAAGCTCCAGGTCAAAGCCCAAGAGAAGGTATAAAAACCCCTCAGTCTCAAATCCATGTGATCAGCTGTCCAGAATCACAAATCCATGGGGTTCTGCTTAAGTGAGCCGAGGTGGCGCAGTGGTTAAATGCAGCACTGCAGGCTCTGCAGTTTGGCTGTTCAAATCTCACTGGCTCAGGGTTGACTCAGCCTTCCATCCTTCCGAGGTGGGTAAAATGAGGACCTGGATTGTTATTAGGGGCAATATGCTGACTCGGTAAACCGCTTAGAGAGGGCTGAAAGCCCCATGAAGCAGTATATAAGTCTAACTGCTATTGCTATTGCTATTAATCATTAAACCATATTTCCAATCAGCCTCCAGCCTCCATTTTGTCACCAGTGTTTTTCTCCAGGCTTGGAACGGAACCAGATGGATGTTTCTTCCAATGATATTATGGATGTTGGCTGTTTTCAAATGGAAAAGATATGTGATTTTTTTTAAAGCACAGGAAAGACAAGGAAGCAGGCCGCTGCCGCTGCTATGTTATAAAGCAGAGAGGAAAACTCATAAAGAGGAACAGCTGGATTGAAGTTCAAAATCCCACTTGCTCAATTCCCTTTGATCTCTTTTAAACCACACCCAGCTGCAGGAGGAAAGATGCACAAGTCAATATTTGCAGTACTCAGCTAGTTGGAAAACCTCCAGCCCAATCAAATTCCTCCTTTAACCCACTGGCTCCCCACTGGGAAACACGACGGGTCACCTAAGCGCTGGATTACCATGGATCTGGTTCCATTGACTTCAACGATCTGTGGTTTCAAGTTTCTCAGGATGGAATGGAGTCCTTTGTGAATTGCATCGGGCCCGGCAGCTCGGCGAGTTCAAAGACAGTTCACCTGCCTTACATATCGTGAAAGAGTTACCAGGCTATTAACTTGAAGCTTCGACTTCAAACAAACCATTTTGTATCATTTGGGAACAAGATGACCTTAGGGAAAGAAGAGAAGAAATGGGATGTGTTCTCTGTTGCTAAGGAGATCAGCTTGGGGAAGAGAGAAAAAAAAGATGCAATTGTATATTGAATTGGTGAGCTGATGCTGCTTCATCCCCTTTTCTGCTATTATTTTAATTGCCTGAACCCTAACATTTAAGCTGTTATTTATACAGACTTCTTGCTTTCAGCCATTATAGGCATCCCACTGCTAAATCTTCAACCTCACCCCCTATGGGTCCACAGGATGGTACTAATTTATTTGACTTCCAGATGAAGTCCAGAATTTCGTGGACTCCAGGGGCGTTTCTGCCCTCCTGGTAACCTTTTGCGATTCTCCAGAATGCTTTGTAAAGTCTCCCAGGGAAGACAGAGGGAAGAAGACATTCTCTCCCCCACCCCCATCCCTAGTTGATGTCTCCCTGGTTGTTTGGAAGCCTCTGCAAAATGAAATTGCAGATGAGGATATTTTGGGGATGAGACCAGGGGGACGAGATTGGAGAGAGACAGGATGCAGGAGACGTTCATGTGAAATCCTAGAGCAGGCAACCAACCCATCCTTCTGCCTGTTGCCAGAAGCAAATCATTTAACTGGAAGACAAAATACTTCCCACCTACAAATAGCAGCTGAAGTTGAAAGCTGAAAATGAGAATGTAATTACAGGAATGTGATTACTTTTAATTTTATCTATGGAGAGAGGTGGGAGGGGAGAAGGGAAGAGAGAGATGGAGAGGGAGAGGGAGAGAAGGAAGGAGAGAGGGAGGGAGGGAGAGCAGGGAGAGAGGGAAAGAGAGAGATTGGGAGGGGAGAGGGGGAGAGGGGGAGAGAGAGGGAGTGAGAGGGAGAGAGGGAGGGAGGGGGGGGAGAGAGAGAAAGAGAGTGGGAGAGGGAGAGAGTGGGAGAGGGAGAGGGAGGGAGAGAGGGGAAGAGAGAGAGGGAGGGAGAGAGAAAGGGAGAGAGAGATTGGGAGGGGAGAGGGGGAGAGAGAGATGGACACGGAGGGGGAGAGAAGGTGAGAGGATGAGAGAGGGAGAGGGATAGAGGGAGAGGGAGGGAGAGAGAGGGGGGAGAGTGGGAGAGGGAGGGAGAGAGGGAGAATGGGAGAGGGAGAGAGGGAGAGAGAGAGAATAAGAATAAGAAGAAAAAGAAGGAGAAGGAGAAGGAGGAGAAGAAGAAGAAATATATTAATGCACATTCATAGGTTTATTTGAAAAATTAATACAATTAAATCAATTTGAGATTAGGAAGTGTAGGCTGCATCTTGTGGAATTTAGGAAATGTGCCTTTTCCTTATCACTTAGCACTTGCCCTGTGGGACACTCATCTTTTTGAGATCCAGCAGGTTGCTAGACTTTTAACCCTCCAGAAATCTGTGAAGAGCCAACTCTTCCCTCAAGTGCTGGGCAGAGGTGGCATTCTGCTGGTTCGCACCGATTCGGGTAAACCATTAGTGGTGGTGGCACTAGGCTCCGCCCACCCACCCTGATGTCATCACGCACGCTCTGTGCAGGTTCACACGCTCCTGCTACCGAATTGGTACTGAAGATAACAGGATTTCATGCCTGGTGCTGGGGTAGGGCATATATGTATGTATGTATTAAGAGTGTGTGTGTGTGTGTGTGTGTGTGTGTGTGTGTGTGTGTACCCAGAGTTGTTGTTCTAAGATAGAGAACAATTCAAGTCGAATGAATGAATGAATGAATGAATGAATCAGTGTGCTGGAATATGCCTTTTGATTTTGCACAATTTCCTCCCCCCCCCCAGCTCTTTGTTGCCCTACCTTATTTTCAGGAGGCTTGTAAAGTTCTAATTTATTCTAAATTTTTGAAGTAGGACTGCCCTGTGTAACGATGAAAGGATCATGTGCTGCCCCCTGCTGGTCAATATCACAGACAGGTGCAGCAAGCAGAGAAGCGGGAGGAAACAATGAGTGGCGAGGAACCCATTATAGGCAGGCTGGTTTCTTGTCATGCAAATTATAGCAATTAGCTCACTCCACCGTTATCATGCAGGAGTTCATTTCAATCACCCTCATTCATATGCAAGGCCAGGATTTACTAGGTGGGATTGTTTGATCAATTTTTAATGACTTAATTGAGAAATGCAGGATCAATCTTCTACTGTATTTCTAACCTTTATAGAGGGTGGAAAGTACTGTGGATGTAGGCCCCATCACTTTCAAAGAGGGGGCACTATAAACCCATTATTAGATGGGCCTGTTCTCACACTTGAGTTACACATTACATATACTGTATGAATGACAATAGGAAACACAATATTTTAATTCTGACATTACAACCTACCTTCCTTCCTTCCTTCCTTCCTTCCTTCCTTCCTTCTGTAGGAAGTTATCACCCAGCCCTCTCCCAGAAAAATGAACTATCCTAGGAAATATTGAAAAGGCAGAATATTTCTCTGGATGTGAAAAGAAAGAAGCATGTTTTAAAAGACAGAGTAGCTTCCTGTAGCTTCCTGCCCATCCCCACTTTTGTCAATGGGCCATTAAGAAGGCCAAGCTAGTCCACTTTACATAATAAAGGCTTCTCCACTGCAGCTGCAGGGGGATGGGAGTAAAAGCATGATAATATTGGCCCTTTACTCAACTGACCACATGGCATCTGAGAACTCAACCAAACCTGGATTCAAAACACAGCCTAGAGAGTTGCCCCTGCATGGCCCCATGGGAGTCTGACAACCAATCAGAATACATTTCTTACACAGGAACAAGAAACAGAGAGGTGGGACTGAACAGGTTATAAAAAGCCTAGCAAGCCCCTCCCTCAGCCCTTCTCTTCTTCTCTACCAACATTGAAGCATGTTATCACCTTTTCTGTTCAGGACTCAAGCCATGTGGTCCTGTCCAACAATAAACCATCTTTCCAAGCAGCCTCCATGTCTCCAGTGTCTTTTTCCCCACTTGGACCTGAACCCAGAAGGACATTTTTTTCACTCCTTCCTTCCTTCCTTCCTTCCTTCCTTCCTTCCTTCCTTCCTTCCTTCCTTCCTTCCTTCCTTCCTTCCTTCCTTCCTTCCTTCCTATCTATCTATCTATCTATCTATCTATCTATCTATCTATCTATCTATCTATCTTTCTCCCTCCTTTCCCCTCCCTCCCTCCCTCCCTCCCTCCCTCCCTCCCTCCCTCCTTTCTTTCTTTCTTTCTTTCTTTCTTTCTTTCTTTCTTTCTTTCTTTCTTTGCTATCATCTGGATTCTGGGAAATATGAGCTAAACCTTCTTTTCTGAAATGTTTTCTGTGTGGGTTGACATTTTGAATATATAATGTTCACAGCAATTGATGGGAGGTCATTGCACTCCGATTGGGAACATGGCTCTGCAATATGTAGTAAACTTCCTCACTGCATAATCTGGGACTAGTAAAATAACTAGAAACAGATGAGCAGCTGATGAGGGAAACATGAACTAGAGAATGAAAATGCATCTCAAAATTCCTACCATAGATTATTCAGTGCAGTTAAACTTGAAATAGTATATTTCCAGTTCTAGGAGATTCTAATAAATCATGGAGTTCATTCCCCAGTTTATTGTTATTTCCCTACTAGTAGTTTATGGTCAGATGTCTTTTGAATCATCTGGCCCCCATTGTGCCAAAATAATTTTGTGAAGGCAGGTTTTACAGCACTTCAGTAATGGCTGGCTGATGTCACTTCTTCTGAGATAGACAAGATCAGGCAACAGAAGTTGCTAGAAGTTTTGGAAAGTAATTTAATGTGGTTAAGATAGCGCAGATAGTGAATCTTGAAAGCTTGTCAAAGTCCTTTCTATTTCATCTTATTTCTAGAGGAAGTTGCTTTCAGTTTCTCATGCTTTCTACTTTTCCAAGGCTGACATTTCTTTTTCTACAAGTTCCACATTCTTTTGACATTCCGTTAAGATACTCTAAATCACCGATGGAGAACTTCCCTTTCAGCCTCAGCACTGAACAAACACTTCCAAATTCACATAAAGCAACATTCTTTAATTGAAGAGATCTGGAGCATGCCCATTTAGTTGGACCTTGTGAGATGGGTAGAAACCAGTGGTGGCTGAAATGGTAGTGGTTTGGCGGCCTGGGTCACTGGAACCAGCAGCGACCCAGGCCTGCCACAGCCCCTCCCCCAAACTGGTTCTCTGGGTGGCGCCAAAGGAGCCACCATCTTGTTTTTTGCTTCTATGCATGAGCAGAACAATTTTTATTGCACTGCACATGCGTGTGGGGTACACCCATAAGCAAACCAGCAGTAGTGACTGCCTGAATCCACCCCTGGTAGAACCAACTGGGGAGAAGTGGTCCCATAAAGAACCCCCACCCCCTTGCAATAGTTTTATAGGTGACAACCAGCACTAAATGAATAAATTTTACATTGTTGCTTGCATTTTTTTTAAAAAAAGCAAGAAACAGCTTAGATATAAAAAGGCCTATATATTCTAGAGTTCCTTCCTAATTACCCCTTTTGGGGAGTTTTATATTTTTCTATTGCATTGCCCAATTTGCAAACACATTTTTGTATTTTGTTTTCAGGAACACAGGCATTTTTTGCCAGCCTTTCTTTATAATGCAGGCATTTGTCATACTCCCCCCCACCCAATGGGGAATGACAATTGCACAATTTAGAAAATGGCAACTATTGAAGCATCACTCTATATCCACTTCGAAAGCGTCAATTGGGCAAGTTTGCATTACAATGCAAAGAAAAGACACATCTCTGTTATTCCTAATATTTTGTGTTTCTGCTATATGAGCCCCTGAAATCCATTTAGAAGCAGCAGCTAGAATTTCTATTGCCTCTAAGAGTAAAATTATTAGTGACAGCCAAATGATGCCATCTTCCTTCTACATTCTGGTGTCTCCTTTTCACCCTCCCCAGCTAATTTCTATGCTAACTGGGAATTAGGGAGTTTTGCAACTCCACATATCTGGGAAAGGAGGTTGGAGAAGGCAGATCTGAACCCACTGAAATCCTAATGATTGTGCATTTTTCCCAATATTGCCTCTGAATGTTTATACACTGGAATTATTGTCCCAAAGGTGTTTCCTTGGTTTCTTCCTTGTCAAAGTTTAGCCACATTGGCGGTTTATCTGTTGGCAACTTTAGGAATTTGACTAGTTTTCTTTTGAAACCTGGCTCAAGACTCATTGATCAATTAGGGCGTCTTTCGGAAACCTGACATCTGTATCCTCAGGGTCATCTGAATCAGAGTGCAAATTGGTCTGGAACCTTCTTGGTACTGTTGAAAGGTCTGTGTTGTAGATAAGAGATAAGTGGTGTCGTATCCCACCCCCTCTTTTGAGAGAAGTCCGTTCAATTTTAATGGACTCTTGGACCCCTCTTTCAAACCAGTGGTCTCCGTCCACAATGTGGATTTTGCTGTCTTCAAAAAAGGGACCATGGCTGAATCCTGTCCTGATGGGTTTGTTGTCTGATGGGTTTGTTTTAACGGCGCCTTTGGGACATCCATGACCTGGATGACCAACAATCTCCATAGATATTGGAATGATTCTATCAGCAACACATAGTCCATGACTTAGAATAACTTAGAATGAAACATTTGCAAGAAAATGTCTATGGAGGTTTTCAGTCATCTAGGTCATGGGGATGGGACATTTAGACATTTTTCAACAACAAGACTCCAGACACTACATCTATGGAGCTTCTCAGCAAAGGAGCTTTTTCAAGAGGCAACTGGATTTTCTGGTTTTTCTTTGAAGTCGTTTTGCTTCTCATCCAAGAAGCTTCTTCAGCTCTGACTGGATGGTGGGGAATGGAAGGCTTTGTATTCCTTGTAGGCAGCTGGTTGTTTGCATTCTTTTAGAGAGTTGTTGAGGCCACTTGAAGGTTTATCTGTGTCCTCAGGGTCACCTGAGTAGTGCAAATGGGTGTGGAGCTTCTTGGCTCAGGTGGTTTTCTGCCCTGTGTGCCTTCACTGTTGAAAACAGGTGCAGGCTTCTTGAGGAGGAGTCTATGTTTTCTGCATCTCAAACTGAAGTTCAAATGATTCCTGAAACAGTTTTTGATTGTTATATGTGATATAGAGATGATAGATAGACAGACAGACAGACAGACAGACAGTCTGTCAGCCTTCCAAGTATCATGTAGAATTAAATCAGAGTCCAAGGCAAAATGATCCTTAAAGTTCCAAGTTAATAAATCAGACATCTTAGCACATCTATGGAATCCCAATTCTGGAAGTTACATTGGATTCCCACCCAGTTGAAAGTTTATGATCTTGTCCCCAAACCCACAAATCCATCACATGGTCCAATCTTCTTTTTCCATGCTGGCATCTCCACCCAGCTGGTTCCGGTCAGGAGCAGAGGTGCAGAGACAAAAGATGACCTTGAGCTTCTAGAAAAGAATGACAAGAACACATTCCACAATTCTACTCCTTTCTATTCCCCCCTCCCAACTGCTACACTAATGAAATAGCATAATGAAATAAGAGAGAGTATGGCAGGCCAAAGATCCTAAAAGGGATATAACTGCAGGCCTGACACAGACAGACAGACAGACAGACAGACAGACAGACAGACAGACAGACTATTGGTTTTTCTTTGGAGAAGTTTCATTTCTCAACCAAGAAGCTTCTTCAGCTCTGACTGGATAGTGGGGAATGGAAGGATTTATACTCTTTGCAGACAGCTGGTCATTTGCATTCTTTTAGCAAGTCATTAAGGTCACCTGGAAGTTTATCTGTGTCCTCAACTTACAACCTTGAAGAGGAGGGGGAGGAGCTGCCTCCCATGGTGGATCTCAGAGCACACAGGGTAGAGAACTGCCTGTATTCTACTCCTCGATTCAGCTTTCCTTTGTTCTAATATAGTCTATTTCATGGCTCACGTGGGAACCTGGAGCATTTTTCAGCACCAGGTGTCCAAAGGACAGGCAGAGAATGAAAAGCACATGATTTCTAGCTCTCTGCTATTGCTAATGGGAATTTCACAGATAACGCTCTACTGAAGATTTACTCCTAGAGGGTGGCTTCAATTCAGCAGGTAGACCGAAGGAACAATAAACAGGAAGCGAGTTACTTTCCTCCAGGAACATCTGGAGGTCATTACTCAAGTCCTCGCTATTGAATATGTGATTCCATGGTGCTTCCCAACCACAACAAACATGTGCAAACAGGATAGCAAATTGCAGGGTAAGAAGAGTGAAGGACTCATCGGTTACAACGCTCAGTTGTTGTGCAGCGAAATGCCTCCTGTTGAATTAGGAGGTGGGGAAGCCTACACAGAGCCAGCGACATTAGTCACCGAAGCACTGTTATTTGGAAGAAATTCTTCCTGGGTGTGTCTCTTAACCTTCCTTTCCAGCCCTCTCCAATTTGGTGCCATCACCTATGAATTGATAGAGGAAGAAGAGAGAGCTGAGCCTCAACTCCGGTTTCCACTCAGCTGCTGACGTGGGAGAAATTCATTTAATTTACATTTGAATACCAGCTTATTGCATTTGACATTTTGAACTACATGTAGTCTGCCACCTATGGCCGGTTGCTTAGCAACCGCTCAAAGTTATGGGGGATCCCTCCAAAGGTACTTACGGCCTAGTTTTGAAGTGGCAATGTTGGCCCTCACCCCATGCTCCTCTGACCACATTTTGGGCACTTGTAAGTGATTGGGATTTATGGCCATTTCCGACACTCTGCAGTCATGGGAAATGGGATGTTAGATACCTTAACATCCAAGAAGATCAATCAGCTGTTCTATGGCACAGCCATCTCGTTTTGCAAAATTTATTTACCATATTTTTCAGAGTATAAGACACACTGGAGTAAAAGATGCACTAAGATTTTGAAGAGGCAAATTAAAAAAAAAGGTTTTGCACTCTGCAGACCTCCTAAAAACAGTGCGTTTTTCACAAAAAATGGGCCCGTTATTTTTTTTAAAAAAAGGCATGAATAGCCTTTAGGAGTCTTGTAGAGTGCTCCTGGGCGGGGGGCAAAATTGAGCAAAAAACAGCCCATTTTTCACTCATTTCTGCCCTCCCCAGCCCCCAGGAGCACTCTGGAAGTGTTCTAAAGGCTATGCACGGCCATTTTGGTGAATGGGTGAGGTTTCAGGAGGCATAAAAATCCTGTATTCAGTGTATAAGACGCACCCAGATTTTCACCCTCTTTTTTGAGGGAAAAGGGTGCGTCTTAGACTCCGATAAATAGTTTACTAAATTGACGAATATTTGCTTCCCAGTAGATGGCACTCACTCCTTGCAGATTCACAAGGCTTTCCCCGGTGTTTCTTTTTTCTTTTTTCTTTTTGTTTAATAAAAGCATCTTTTCAACTCTTGCAAAATTAGCCATTCCAAACTGGTAATGACAAAGTGTGGATGCATATAATTAGTGTCCTGTCAACGTAGGCAGGTGGCCTTTCTGACCAGTGTCCAGATGCCGGGATCCAACATGCTTTAGTAGTGGGTAAAGATTGAAACCAGGTGTGAGAAGGGACTCTTGCTGGCTCTGCAGGAACAGCAGGAACTGACTTGCATTCGAGCTTTCTCCCTGCTGCAAATGGTTCAAAGTTTAGCTGCACATATACCAGAGGGTGTAATGGTGGTGTACACCCTCATCGGCTCTAGAATGAATTACTCTATTGTGCTTGTTCTGACTGAGGCATCCCAAGAGCATGAAGCAAACTCCTTGTCCCGACAAAAACCCCTTTTATTAATTTACTGTGAATTCTGCTCATTCACATCCAGCAAAGTCTTTCAAGGGAGGATTTACAGTCACAGACCTTCTCTGGCTTGGAAAGCTGACAGCAGATATCTGCAAAACTTGGCAAGGAGTCTCAGAGAGTCACAAACAAAATAGGTGAACTAATTGTCTCCTGCAAACTCCACTCCCCTTTTGCTCCTCTTTTATTTCCTCTGGGAGGGGCCATTCATCGTCCACCTCTGGCCTAACTCCCAACTCGAAACCTGTTCTTTAGCTTCATCTGGCAACTCTGCACATGTGCACACTGGGAACAGGCTCCAGCTGTTTGTCTGCCTCACTGATGTCTGACTCTGAAGGCAGCTAATAACTGGCATATGGCCCTGACCCCCTTTCTGCCTCCGACACAGAGCCTTTCAGTTGGGTGACTCTGGGCCAATCACCAGGAGATTGTAAATTCTAGTTCTGATTTAGGCATGGGTGAGTACTATTTTGTACCCAAGCCTTCCCCAGACTCCAGGACTGGCCCATGTTCTTCCCCAACCTCCTCACTATCCCCCAATACCTTCACAACTGTATTGTGTAATGGTCTGAAGTTGCAACTGTGCAAAATAGAACTAGTTTGGTCTAATGATTAAGAGACCAGGCTATACATCAGGAAACTGTGGTTCAGGGGTGGGTTTCAACCGGTTCGCGGCGGTCCCTGCGAACCGGTTGGTTGGTGAACCCGGAAGTAAGTAACTTCCGGGAACAGCAACTGGCCCACCCGCCCGCCCGCGCTCCTTACCCAGTTTTGACGAGTTCTGCACTTCCACACATGCGCAGGACGCATACAGTGCCTGCGCGATCCTCCAGGAGCAGCTGGAGCATCGCACAGATGCTAGTATGCATGCGTGCACCACGCGCGTGCATGAGGACGCCGCCGGCCCCGTTCCAAGTGAACCGGTTGGAACAGGGCGAGAAACCCACCCCTGCTGTGGTTAGTCCTGCCTTAGGCATGAGAGCCAGTTGGGTGACTTTGGGCCAATCACCAGGAGGTTGTAAATTCTAGTTCTGATTTAGGCATGGTTGAGTACTATCTGTACCCATCCAAAAGCCGACAAGATTGAGTAACGCTGCTCTACATGCTCCACCTCTTTTTTGCACATCCCAAATGGGTGGAGCTTGCATCCAAATTCCTGGGAGTGCCACTACTTCATACAGGTTTCCAAGTCTAATTCAGGATGTTGGTTTTTAACCCTCAAAGCTTTTTATAGTTTAGTTCTGGTGTTCTTACAACACCATCTCCCAGGACCATCTAGTCCAGGGGTATCAAATTCGATTTCATTGAGGGCCTCATCAGAATTGTCTTTGACCTGGGGTGGGTGGGCAGGGGGGGTGTTGTGGACTCAGAAAGTCCTCGACTTTACGACCTAGTGGCTAGCAACTAGCCAAGCCGCGCCCTGATTGGCTAAGACGCGGCTTGGCTAAGCGTGGGCCTCTAGGGGCACGCTTATTGGCTTTCCCTGCTTGACAGCTCCATATAAATAGCTGTCAAGCAGGGAAGGTGCAAAATCGCCTGTAAATAGTTCTGACCTGTTAATAAACACTTCTGCGTTTCTCCAGTCCTGGCTCCTGCCTCATCCTTCCTGCCGATCCTCTAAACGGGGCATGGCAGAGGTGGGTTCCTACCAGTTCGTACCTATTTGGTAGAACCGGTTCGTCAAATCTACTGAACCGGTTAGAAGAGGTTCCACCAGTGGACCCAGAAACCAGGCCACACCTACAGAAGAGGTTCCAAAAATTTTTGAAACCCACCACTGGTCCTTGTATATGATTATTCTACACTATCATGCTCATATTTATAAAACTCAGTGCCTCTGTGAAAGGTAAGGATGACTACTGCGTTTGTGGTGCACTCAGAACATTGCGTGTGTTGAAGTTGTTTTAACGCAAACCAAAGATGCCTTTTAAAAAACAAGGTTACATCATATTCTTATGCATGCCAGTGCTGTGTGTGAGGTAATTTAAGGTGGTTCTGACAAGTGTCGTCGGCATCTTCATATCCAGTCACATGGGTGACAAGCCACTCCCATCTGGTCACATGGGCGGCAAGCCACTCCCACAAAGGAGGCCACACCCACAGAGTAGGTTCGAACAATTTTTGAAACCCACCACTGGGGCATGGCCAGAGTGTGTGTGGCAAAGTCAAAACCTTGTGGTGGCCCGAGCACTCTGCCAGTGAAAAACACATTTCTGAGCTTGATTTTTGGCTCTGACAGCTTCCTGCCAGTGAAAACAGAGGTCTGGAGGACTGCACATAGCCTTTCTGAGCTCCATTTTCACTGACAGAGGCACTGCAGGCCGGTCCTTTGCTATTTCCAGAGTAGCCCCGCAGGCCAGATCTAAGCACCCCGTGGGCTGGATCGGGCCCCCGGGCCTTGGGTTTGACACCCCTAATCTAGTCAAACAAACTACTTTCTTCTGGAATGCACTTCAGATTTCCCTATCTGGCCTACAGCCCTCCTTGGTTCCTCCCATCCAAGTATTAACCAGCCCTTTCCCTGTTTAATTTTCAAGTCCAGGCAAAGCCACACCATTTCTGCCACTCCCAGGAGTGGTCATACTGCATTCAGACAGATAAAGTGGCAGGTTCCTACCAGTTCGGCTGAACCGGTAGTAACTTGGCGGCCTGGGTAGCTGGAACCGGCAGTGACCCAGGCCTGCCACGCCCCTGAACCAGTTCTCCTGGCAGTGCTGTAGATGCCGCCATCTTGATTTTTGCTTCTGCGCATGCCCAGAGTGATTTTAGTTGTACTACCCATGCATGCGCAGTGTGCATCAAGTGTACGCGCGCCTGGTGCGTCCCTGAGCGAACTGGCAGTATTCTCTGCCAGAATCCACTCCTGAAATAAACCATATAGCTGTAGAGTACTGTGTGCTTTCTGAACTTGGTTTTCTCACAGACATTTCATTACCCAACTAGGTAACATCATCAGTGCTAGAAGGCAGTGGAATTTGCTCTTTTTTATATGTATATATATATGTATGTATGTGTGTGTGTGTGTGTGTGTGTGTGTGTGTGTGTATGTATGTATGTATGTATGTATGTATGTATGTGTGTATATATATATATATATATATATATATATATATATATATATACACACACACACACACACACACATATATATATATATGTGTGTGTGTGTGTGTGTGTGCGTGCATGCGTACGTACACACACACACACACACACATAAAGAGCCGAGGTGGCGCAGTGGTTAAATGCAGCACTGCAGGCTACTTCGGCTGTTCAAATCCCACCAGGCTCAAGATTGACTCAGGCTTCCATCCTTCCGAGGTGGGTACAATGAGGACCCGGATTGTTGTTGGGGGCGATATGCTGACTCTGTAAACCGCTTAGAGAGGGCTGAAAGCCCTATGAAGCGGTATATAAGTCTAACTATTGATATTGATACACACACACACACACACAGTTGCCCTGTCAGGGTTTGCGGGAGTGTTGCTTTCTTCTTGGCAGTTCCTTGGTTAGGCTGTTGTTTACAAGGACCCCACAATTCAACCCTGAGCTACAAATACGATCTTCGGTTGAAACCACATAACTGCTTAATGTGACATCCTGCGCCTGCAACTTGCTGAACTACAAATCATCCAACTTTACATCAGTGTAATCTTGCATGGAGAGCAATCTCTTTCTGTACGCACAGCAGTGGGATACCATCGCTTTATTTTCCTTTCCCCTTCAAGAGTTGAGTTTCTCGCAATCATATATATTTCGTATCGAGCAGAGAGGGAAAATACAGTGAATCTTCTTAGCTTCTCTGCTGTGCTCAATGCTCAAGCCAACCATCAATAATTCAACTTAGGTCAGTTTGGATTTCTGAGAGGCTGTGTGTATTTTCTGGCTCCAATTTTGTCTTCAGTTGCTTTTGTAGTGAGGTTGCACAGGCTAGAGATACAACTGGGAGCCTGCCTCGGGAGCGCACCACTTCAAAGCAGAGAGGAGTAATTCTACAGCATGCAGTAAATGCCTGTATATTTCTGTTCAGAATAAATTAGTCCGGGATATCCTACTGAGTAAATCTTGCACACTTGGACAAATCCAAAGTTTTCTCCCGTGTGTGGTGGGGCTTTTGCACACCTTTTTTCATAGTTAGACTCTCACAAAATCTGCTTTAGCATATTACACTCTTTTGCTTGTGGGAAAATCCATGATGGATTTCTCTTGACATCCCGAATATGTACTGAATATTATGTATTTCTCCCCCACCCCCTTTTTATTGATTTGCTATTAACTACATTTCTTAGTGCTTTATAAACATTGTGTTGTCTGGGTATTTAATTTGCTTAACAATACAAATTACATTCTTAATCTACATCCTGTTTTCCCCAACCATTGGTAAAATAAATTCCATGTTTGATAATATTCTATGTCCTCTTTCTGCTTAATTTTAAATGTCAATCTATCCATTTCTGCACAAGCTAGTATCTTCTTAATTATTTCTTCATCTTGTGGTATATTTTTCCAGTATACAATACAATGCAATACTGAATATTATGTATTTCTGTGCACAGGGATTTCCCCCCTCCCTCCCTGATTAGGCAAAAGGGGCATTCTGTTGTGACATGGCTGTACTCTGGTGGCCTAAAGTAACACAATCCACAAACAGCTATCCTTCTTGCAGCTTCCATGGCTGTTTTGAGAAGATCTAATACCTCCAGGCTAAAAGCTACTGAGAAGACAAAGTGCATGACTGGGGAAGAGACAATTCTCTCAACCTTATCTCATTTTCTTCTCTTTTATCTTGGAGGAATAAACCCCATCCTTCTAAACAAAGCAGTCAAGCCAAACACACCTTTGTTATAAAAGTTTGAATGGAATCCGCCTGTCAAAGTAATGAAACTGAGAAAGGGAGGGTTTTTTTTTTTGCCAGACAGGTATATATCATAATAATCAGTGCATTATGAATGTCCTCTGTGCCTGGTGCACTTTATCACATCAATAAGAGCCGCAACATCATCTGGAATGGCTGAATGTTCAAACTGTTCCATGTAAAATGATGCCATTACTATACCAGCCAGGAAAACAAACCTTTGAGAAGGCATAAATTCCACCCAGGAGATATTTTTTCACTTTGGTGGCTTCCAATTTTTCAGAGTAGTTCCTCGGGGTTCCAAATGCTGCCCTTTGGAAGAAATATATTTCAGCACTCTTTGGCAGAGACGGCCCGCATCCATCCCTTCCTTAAACCTGGCTGTCTTACACACGCTCCCAGATTTCCATCACTGGAGGTTTTTAAGAAGAGATTGGACAGGCATTTGTACAGAATGGTACAGAGCAGGGGTGAAATTCAGCAGGTTCTGACAGGTTCTGGAGAACTGGTAGCGGAGATTTTGAGTAGTTTGGAGAACCGGCAAATGCCACCTCTGGCTCGCCCCAGGAGTGGGGTGGGAATGGAGATTTTGCAGTATCCTTCCCCTGCCACGCCCACCAAGCCATGCCCACAAAACCAGGAATAATTTTTTTTGAATTTCACTACTGGTATACATTCTCCTCCTTGTGCAGGAGGTTGGATTAGAACAGGGGTATCAAACTCCAGGCCTGGGGGCCAGATCTGGCCTGTGTGGTGCTTAGATCTGCCCCGCGTGGCCACCCTGGAAATAGCGAAGGATTGGCCCATGGCGCTTCTGCCAGCCAAAACAGGCTCCCAAGCTCCGTTTTCAACTGTCACAACCTCCTGCAACCCTCTGCCAATGAAAATGGAGCTCGGGAGCTGGCCGAGTACTCGGGCCACCACAGGCACCCTGAGCCAATCAGGCGCGGCCTGGCTGTTGCTGGCTGTCATTCGTAACTGCGAGGACTAAACATACCCCTGACACAAGTGACGTCGAGTTGGCCACTCCCATCCTGGCCACACCCATCCCAGCTCTCCAAGGTTAAACACAGCCCTGATGCGGCCCTCAATGGAATCGAGTTTGACACCCCTGGATTAGAAGATCTCCAATAACTCTGATTCTTGTTCTGATCTCTGTCTCTCTCTCTTTCTGTCTCTCTCTCTCTCTCACACACACATTTTGATCACATGATCACTGGGATGCTGCAATCGTCCTAAGTGTGAAAAATGGTCCTAAGTCACTTTTTTTCAGCGCCGTTGTAACTTTGGACACCCACTAAACAAACTGTTATAAGTTGAAGACTACCTGTAGATGAGTTTGCACTTAAAAGTTAAATAATTCAGTGGATTAAAAGGCCTCCTCCCACCTTCAAACATCTTTTTATTTTTATTTATTTATTTGTCAAGGCAACAGGTATTCTTGTAGACATGGACATTTTCACATCTACAAATAGATGGATGTAAATAAATGTAACATGGCCATGAACCCACAAAATGAGCACATATCTTGCCATTTCCAACATGCATTCAAAAGCTGTGTCATCCTCACTTAATGCAGGAAAGCAATCACAACTACACAGCTTAAGTTGTGTTTTGCACCCAAAATCCTTGGGTCAAAGCAAGCTGGCATCCTGGAAGACCCATTGGAGCTTATTTTGCTAAAACCACAATGTCTAATTGAGTTTTGTTTGCATCTGGCCCACCTCCCAGTCGATCCTCAGATCCAGAGCAAGTGCATCCATCACTCAGTGCAGCGAGCAAAAACCCCCCGTACAGTTTGATGTTTATTTATTGAACATGAACAAACATCAAAAACAGTTAATTGGGAAAATGGGACGAAAAACAGATGAAAGCAAGCAGGGAGGGAGACGGGAACAACAGGCAGGAGATAAAAGGTGTGAGGCTTAATTAACAATGATCCACCTCCTCAATATATCTCTATCAGAAGACTCAGAATTTTCCAGAGCTGCTAGAAACAAAACTGAAGGTAATTAACAGGCACAGGCCCCAAAGGAAGGTCTTTTGGCTTCTCCAGCTTTAACAGACAATAGAGATGACACCAGTTGTTCCCATCTCTGTTCTGGACCTGAGAACGGAATAATTTGATGGATGGGGAATGAGGCACCCAACACTAAATAGTGCAATCTGGAATTCTATATATATAAAAGCCAAATACCACTCACTCATCACTGAATTTCCACAACCGTAAAGCCTACAAACTTGAAATTTGGCACGTATGTTCCTCTCAGCTTCTAGGTGCTTCCTAAGAAAGGATTTTTCAAAATTAGTATCAGACCATTAGTATTTCTTATACAGTAATTAACACGCTCTGATGCTAAGGAGTTCTACTCCCCCTCCCCACCTGAAAAGAACTCTGTTCCAACTGCCAGTTGCCTCACATTCCATTACCTCAGTTCAAACTGGCAGGCATTCCACTCCTTCACTCAGGAGCGGTTTGGGCTCCTTACAGAACTAAATGTCGGTACCTCACAAAAATGTCTATGCCTTCCACCTATGAAACTGCTTTCAGACTCATGGTGGCAGGAATGATATTCCTTTATGTGTTTCAATCACCAACCACCACAGAGCCAACGGATTGAACTGGAGTGAACTGGATTTCTCCTGCATTGCCCAATCACATAGTTTTGTTGTGAAGCACAGGTATCCAGCTAGTAATAAATAACTGCAAAACAAGGCTCAGTGTCCCTAGGTGTCACTGGAACATAAAAACATACAGGGGGTCATTGACTCATGACTGCAATTGGGACCCAAATTTCAGCCCTAAGTCGTGATGATAATATGTCGAGGCACCCATGTGACTGGACCCAATTGTATGACCTTTGGTGGTTGTTAATAGCAATAGCACTTAGACTTATATATCGCTTCACAGTGTTTTACAGCCCTCTCTAAGCTGTTTACAGAGTCAGCCTATTGTCCCCAACAATCTGGGTCCTCATTTTACCCACCTCAGAAGGATGGAAGGCTGAGTTCCACCTTGAGCCTGGTAAGATTTGAATTGCCAAATTGCAGGTAGCCGGCAGTAAGCCGAAGTAGCCTGTAGTACTCCATTCTAACCACTGCAACACCACAGCTCTTAAGTGAATAGGTCTGAATCATAAGGTTGTTAAGTGAATCGTGCGGTTGTAAGGTTCGCACCCATTCTCCCAAGTTGGCAGTGGTTTCTTTTGCCTAAAAATGACCAAAAGGTAAAAAATGTCACAAATTGTAGTCATATCACCACAGGATGCCGCGAACAATTGTAAATGTGAGCTGGTTGATAAGCTTCTGAAATGCAGTCATTTGAACACAATGGGAGGAACATTGCAACATTAGGAGTTGTGGTGGCGCAGTGGTTAGAATGCAGTACTGCAGGCTAATTCTGCTGACAACCGGCTGCCTGCAATCCCACCCAGCTCAAGGTTGAACTCAGCTTTCCCTCCTTCCGAGGCTGGTAAAATCAGGAACCAGATTCTTGGAGGCAACAGGCTGGCTCTGTAAACCGCTTAGAGAGGGCTGTAGAGCACTGTGAAGCGGTATATAAGTGCTAAGTGCTATTGCTATTTTGTAAAGTCTGGAACTGCTTCATGGGTTGTAGACAGTGGTGGATTGCAGGTGGTACGCCCCGGTACGAGCGTACCAGAGCCTGCCTGGAGCACCGGGTACTGTTCCATTATGGTGCTCCAGAGGGCCCACCCGTGTTCCTTACCTGTCTTTAAACCCTTTGGCGCTTCCGCACATGCGCATGGCATGTACAGCATCTGCACAATGCTCGGCCAAGCAGCTGGAGTGTCTCAAAGGCTCGCAGAGGCATTGCTAGATGGTAAGACGCATGCACGCCTGCACACATTCATGTGGAGGATGCTGGCCCCCTGTTGCAACCGTATCGGTTGCAACGGGATCTGGAACCCACTACTGGTTGTAGAGCACCCTTTCCAAGGCTATCAGAACTCCAACAGTTCGAGTTAGCTGCAACCTCACATTCCAAGCCCCATTCAGGCACAGCCAGCATCTTGATCTTTTGATTCCCCACCCCGTTGCTGATTCCCTGGGTCAGGGTTCAACACTATAGTCAAAGATCTGGAACTCAACTTCATAAACCGAGGACCATCTTCTACATTCATAAGGTGCTAAAATCCTGGGCTATGGAATGATGGCTTTATATACTGAGGGCATCACTGAAGACAAATGAATTTTGCTTAAGAATGAAGATGAATATACATGTCCAAGGATAATGCTGCAGGATCTAATCAGGATCGGTCACCAGAGGTTTTGTCTTCTGAGTGTTCAGGCTCATGCAGGAGTCCATCTTCAGGGAACTTGTCCCTAGTCAGCTAAAGAAGCTAGCTCTCTTCCTTTACTAGGACTGGAGGCTAAAATATATAAAGAATTGTTGCAGGATTTGGGTATGTCTAGTTTAATGAAAAGAAGGATTAGGAGTGACATGATAGCAGTCTTCCAATATCTCAGGAGCTGCCACAAAGAAGAGGGAGTCAAGCTATTTTCCAAAGCACTTGAGGGTAGGACAAGAAGCAATGAATGTAAACTAATTAAGGGGAGAGGCAACCTAGAACTAAGGAGAAATTTCCTGACAATGAGAACAATTAACCCGTGGAATGGCTTGCCTTTAGAAGTTGTGTTTGCTTCAACACTGGAAGTTTTAAAGAAGAGATTGGACAACCATTTGTCTGAAATGGTATAGAGAATTTCTTTCCTGAGCAGGGGGTTGGACTAGAAGACCTACAAGGTCCCTTCCAACTCTTCTATTCCATTCTACTCCATTCCATATTCCATATTCCATATTCCATATTCCATATTCCATATTCCATATTCCATATTCCATTCCATTCCATTCCATTCCATTCCATTCCATTCCATTCCATTCTATTCTATTCTATTCTATTCTATTCTATTCTATTCTATTCTATTCTATTCTATTCTATTCTATTCTATTCTACCCTACCCTACCTTTCCCTTCCCTTCCCTTCAATACCCTACCCTACCCTACCTACCCTACCCTACCCTACCCTACCCTACCCTATCCTATCCTACCCTACCCTACCCTACCCTACCCTACCCTACCCTACCCTATCCTATCCTATCCTATCCTATCCTATCCTATCCTATCCTATCCTATCCTATAATATAGTTTTGCTTAAGACCTGGCTTTTTTTGTCCACTGTGTTTTGCATCGCTTGGTATTCTACTCTAAAGGCAGGCAAGCATTTTGCATCAGTGGACAAGTTCGGGAGTTTTGAGAGCTTGTTACGGGCACATTACAATATGACAGGCTTGTGCATTCACAAAACGACTGCCACAAGTCTCCATGCCTGAATGGAAAACACTCTTTGATGAGAAGGCAAGCTTTGGCCCCTGATGGATGTGCATAATAGATGCACATAAATATTGAATATAAATAGATTTTTTAAAATCCCTACACTTTATAAATGCTCACCCCTTTAAGGATCCCAAACCTTGAACTTTTCCTCGGGAATTTATTTGATCTCATTTTGCAGAGGAAACAAAAGTATATATTTTATTTTAAAAAAGTAGAGCACCGTTGGGTAGAGGTGGGGGTAACGCAGCTCGCTGACGCATAAAGAGCTCAGCCTTGGCAGGCTGTGAGTCTGCACTTGGCAGATGGTAACTACGTCCTTGTGCCGAAATAGAAGAGGCGGCTGATGCTACGGTTGTAAATAAACAGGCCTCGTAGGTGTTGCTGTGTAAAAGATCAGAAGGGTTACACTGCTTAGAAGGAACAGGGATGCGCACTAATGCACACACACACACACATATTTAGGCTAGCCTTTAACAAAAAGATTAGACATCTGAATACTTATGGTATCGGTGAATTTATTATTCCCGCTTGCAATTTGTATACATACATACATACATACATACATACATACATACATACATACATACATATATATATATATATATATATATATATATATATATATATATATATGCACCAGTGGTGGGATTCAAATTTTTTACTATTGGTTCTGTGGATGTGGCTTTCTGGGCATGGCTTGGTGGGCACGGCAGGGGAAGGATACTGTAAAACCTCCATTCTCTCCCCACTCCTGGGGGAAGGTTACTGTAAAATCCCCATTCCTCCCTACCCCACTAACCTGCTTTCCTGTTCAGGGCAACAAAAGAAGATCAGCTGGGAGGCTGGGAGGTGGGGGGGGGCAGCCTATTTGCCGGTTCTCCAAACTACTCAAAATTTCCGCTACTGGTTCTCCAGAACCTGTCAGAACTGGCTGAATACTCCTTGTGATGTGGACGTTTACAAAGAGAGGTATCTACTTTCCACCCTGAATGTTTACTCAGAAAAGGTAACTTCGTGCTTACGACGCTTCATCCTGAGCCAGGAAGTTAAATACAGCAGAATTCTGGGATTTGAAATCTACAAGTCTTAAAGTTGCCAAGATTGACATCCCTGAGGAAAATCATACTAGGATGTCAGAGTTAATATTACAATTAGTATCAGTGCTAATACTACTCTAAAAACTTTCTTTTTTATGACCCTGTAATCCCCTAATTCGGGGTAGAGTTGGGGCAACTGGATGGAGCTGAGCATTCTATTGGCTGGATGCCCTTCCTGATGCCTACAGAGAGTTAGCAGCAAATATTTTTGCTTTGGTCCCCAGCAGACAGAAATATCTGTCTCTACCTAGGACTGAACTCTCAAGCTTTTGAGTGGGAAGCGAGCATCTTCACCTCTAGGCCACCATGACACTCTAACTCTAATACCATTCTATTGTAAGGTTATAGTATTGGAATCTTCCAAGTCTGCATGCGCTTCTCCCCTCCTTTGCTTTATCTATGAGGACTAGGGAGGGTTTTGTCTGTCTTTCTTAGGTTACTTTTTTGTCTCAGATTCAGATTCCTTTATCTGATTGATGCCTTGATTGCAGCTCTTCCGCCTGTTCCTTAGGGTTATTCCTGCTTCCTTTTACGAGATAGCAGTCTCAATCATACAATCACACCCTGAGTACTTTTTTATGTGCAATACAAATAAGAACAAGCGAGGACTTGAATCATGTGATTGCGGACACAATCTTGATTTTTTTTTTGACCCCTTTCCCTTGGAGGCTTCGGGAATGGAAGCCACAGCCAATTCACCATGGTCAACTCACCACAATCAATTCACCACATTCAATTCGCTGTGGCCAACTTTCTACCGCCAATTCGCTGCAGCCAAGTCACCACAGTCAACTTGTTATGGCCAATTTTCTGTAGGACAACTCGCCACGGTCAACTTGCCGCAGGACAACTTCCTGTGGGACAATTCAACAATTCAGTTTAATTATTTAAAATAATTTTAAAAACATTTTATTTTTTGTCATTCACTTTTTCCATCCTTTCTTTAATGATTCTATTCCACTGTTTCTTCAATATTAGAGTAACTCTTGTCCTGCGATGAGTTGTCTCATGTTGAGTTGGCCATGGCAAGATGTTCTTTTTTTAGAAGTTTTATTTGTTTTATTTATATTATTTTCCATTTCCATCAAACAGTGTGTGATCTGGGTACATTTATTTTAACAATCATAATCCACATATTTGTTGTTGTATTCATTACAATAATATTAATAATATAACTATGACAATAATACATAATTGCATCATCTTTAAGTTATCTCAACATTAATATTTCCTCTTTTTATATCTCCTCCTTTCTAACTTCTGTTTCTAATGTCTAAGCATTGATCAAATAGATCCCACATCAAAAAAGTATTGAGTCTCTTCTTTATCTTTAATAATAAGTGTTAGCTTGTCCATTTCTGTGCATTCTAATATTTTATTAATTACTTTCTCATCTGACGGGATCTCATCGTTTTTCCATTGTTGTGCAAATACAATTCTGGCTGCAGTTAGCAGTTGTAAAACCAAATAAATAGTCTTTTTATCGTATTTTTTTCTGGTAGGATGCCCCCCAAAATGTCTCTGGTTTCAAGTCTATATGCTGCTTTGTCATTTTTTCCAACCAAATATGTATTTTCATGCAGTATTTTTTTTAACTTTTGGGCAAGTTCACCACATATGATAGTATGAACCCAATGGTTGATTACATTTCCAACATTTAGTAGATCTATCTGTATACATTTTAGTCAATCTTGCCAGTGTGAAATGCCATTTATAAAACATTTTTTACAGATTTTCTTTATATGCAGTTGACATAGTCAATTTAACATTTCTATCCCATACTTTCTGGCATGGCAAGATGTTCTGTGGTGAGTTGGCCATGGCAAGTTGGCTGTGGTGAATTGGCTGTGGCGAGTTGTCATAGATGCCAGGGTTCCAAATAGCATCCCAAAGTAAATCAGAGTCCAAGGCAAAGTATTGCTCAAAGTTCCAATTTATTAAGTGAGTCACGTTGGCATATCTGAGAAAACCTGAATCTGAAAGCTTCCCAGTTTTTCTCACCTACTTGATCTTGCCCCCACAAGTCCATCATACGCTCCAATCTTCCACTGCCATGCTGGCAGTCCCACCCATCCAGTTCCGGTCAGTTGCAGAGGTGCCAAGACAAAGGATGACCTTGGCTTTCTAGAAAGAATTCTATTATGGCTTCATATCATCTAACTCCATACAATCCCCCTCCCATTTTCTCACAATAGAAAATGCATAGTAGAATCATAGAAAGTGTGGCAGGCCAAAGATCCAAAAGAAAAGATGGCTGCAGGCCTGACAATAGGCCTTTCTGGAAAGGGGTTCTCTCCCCAATTTGCTTTCCTTCGAGTTATCCTCTTTACCAAAGAAGGAAGAAAGTCATGGCCAGATGTAATACACTTGATTTTGTCTTTGGTATGAGAACAGCTGCTAATTTGAAGCATTTCATTTAACAGGGGAAAAAAAGAGGATTTTTTTTTTGGCATATTGGATTAACTCCTGCCTAGAATGATGCATTGACTTGGAATAACATTGTTATAAAAAAAAATCACCCAAAGTGAAATTTGATAGGATCAGGGGTGGGTTTCTCGCCCCGTTCCAACCGGTTCGGTTGGAACGGGGCCGGCGGCGTCCTCGTGCACGTGCGCGGTGCACGCATGCGTACTAGCGTCTGTGCGACGCTCCAGCTGCTCCTGGAGGATCGCTCAGGCGCTGTATGCGTCCTGCGCATGCGTGGAAGCGCAGAACTTGTCAAAACCGGGTAAGGACCGTGGGCGGGTGGGCGGGCGCGCCCTTCGCCATTCCCAGAAGTTACTTACTTCCGGGTTCGCCGACCAACAGGTTCGCAGGGACCGCCGCGAACTGGTTGAAACCCACCCCTGGATAGGATCCAATTTTGAGGAGGTGAACAGAAAAGGCCTCCTTGGGCAAAACACCTGTGAACTTTCAAGGAAAGCCAATTTTTTTCCTAAAATCTACTCTTCTCACAACTGCTTTGGTCCATCCTTGGACTGTCAGTGAATTATGCCCGAAGCTAACACTGAAGCACATTTGAAAATCTTCCTTGGGTGATAAACATTGATAAATTAGGATTTCCCTGGAATGTACTAATGCACCTATAGATACAAGGGATATAGATATATAGATTGGAAAAAGTTGATTTGGGGCCCTGTTTGATTTCTGACCTGAAGAGATTATTACTGCTCCTTCAGTTTTAATTGAACATATTTAATAGGACTCCTAGATTGCTATGCAAACATGTAAATTATTTAGCAGAATCAACAAACCTATCGATATTTGTGATGTAACTCTTGATTAGAAAGCTGAGTGGAAGGAGTTGGGAATTAAAGAATGTTGTGCACAAAAATATTTTCTGTCCTCAAATACATAGGTAAAGGTAAAGGTTCCCCTCGCACATATGTGCTAGTTGTTCCTGACTCTAGGGGGCAGTGAGCATCTCCGTTTCAAAGCCAAAAGGCAGCACTGTCCAAAGACGTCTCCATGGTCATGTGGCCAGCATGACTAAATGCCGAAGGCACACAGAACGCTGTTACCTTCCCACCAAGATGGTCCCTATTTTTCTACTTGCATTTTTATATACTTTGGAACTGCTAGCTTGGCAGAAGCTGGGACAATTATTGGGAGCTCACTCTGTTACACGGCGCTAGGAATTCGAACTGCCGAATTGCCAACGTTTTTGATTGACAAGCTCAGCGTTTTACCCACTGAGGCACCGTGTCCCTTTCAAATGCATATATTTGGTTAATTAGTGTACAGTGCAAATACCAAGGAACTAAATTGGCTGAGAATATATAAAAGCAGGAGAGTCTCTTAGCATTATCTAGCATTACAAAGTTAGGTAATATTATGTTTGTTACCCTATCTGCCTCTGAAAATGGTGTCCAAAAGAAGAACAATGGGCAGCAAAAGCATCTATTGTAAATCAAAACAATTACATATTAACAGAGTTGTAGGTCATCTAGTCCAATCTCCTGTTCCAGCAGGAGACCCTACACCATTTCTGACAAATGGCGGTCCAATATCTTCTTGAAAGCTTCTAGTGATGAAGCTCCCACAACTTCTGAAGACAACTTCTGTTCCATTGGTTGATTGTTCTCACTATCAGAAAATTTCTCCTTATTTCCATGTTGAATCTCTCCTTGTTCAATTTCAATCCATTAATCCTTGTCTGGTCTTCAGGTGCTTTGGAAAATAGATGGATCTCTCTGTGGCAGCTCTTCAAATATTGGAAGACCACTATCATGTCTCCCCTGGTCCGTCTCTTCACTAGACTAGTCATGCCCAGTTCCTGTAACCGTTCTTCATATGTTTTAAGTTAAATTAAATTCATTAAATTAATCATACAATTAAAATAATCATACAAATATCAAAAGAAGGAGGATTTACAATGCAGTCTGAAAGCAGGTTGTGCATGGAGCAATTTGTTAAGCTACAAAGCATTTTTTTTTCTGGATGGAAAAGAATGTTTTCAGTTGTTTATATGGAATAGCACAGGAAATACTTATCCTTTTCTCCAGAAAATAAATGCAAATATTTTATGCCTATCTTTGGATTTGCAGACAGATGCAATGGTTGGACAGAACAGGCTTTTGATGGAAAACACTGTATGTGAAGCTGACAAGGATCCAAAATATTCTGCTTTGCCCAGACCTATTCTTTATCCATGAAGTCCATTCCTTTCTTTTTCTGCCCTACAGTGCAATAATAAAAAAAAACAATAGAGAGTTCATACTGAAATACACACATCAAAAACACTTTCTCTCAAAATAATACATCTATAGCTATTGTCGTTTGTAAAACAAGCATTTGAAAACATAACCTCCTGCATCTCTTAGGCAGAATACACCGTCAGCGCATTCAGGAAAACTACAGTAGCCTAAATTATTTCTGATTTCCCTGTTAGTTCAAGAGAGTATATATTTGGTTTGCATAGTTTATATCAGCGTTTGCAGAGACTGGATTTCTCAAGCACCCTTAATGCAGTGTAGAGTCACATAATACTCTTTCTGACACATTGGAAGCAAGCAAGCCAGGGGTTGGCACTAAAGCCGCCATCATCATCATCATCATCATCATCATCATCATCTCCTCCTCCTCCTCCTCCTCCTCCTCCTCCTCCTCCTCCTCCTCCTCCTCCATATTTGGGAGGTTATATATCTGCAGCATGGGAGACTGCACTACTGTTATACTGTAGATTCCCAGGCAAATGCACACTTTGGGGACATAATAATTTCATTGTGGTATTTGGGATGAGGGTTATTTATCTGTTTTAGCAAAAGAAATGCCACTGGGACAATGTATGTTTTTTTTCCCTTGATGCATCCTGCACAGCAAAATTGTTGAGCTAATTGAATAATGATCTTCTCCAGAGTATAAGCGCAGTCAGACTGAAGCGTAGAGCTATTCCTTAATTCCTTCATCTGCTTCTTAAGTAAACATAATAGCTTTTCAGGACCATGCTTACTGACCTCATGAGGGTTTTACTTAATGACTGTTTTCTTATCTACTTGTCACTGTTCTGTACCATAAAGGTTGAGATTTTTCAGGCTTAGGTGGAGAATCTCTTAAGTAGAACATGAATCTTCTTTTTCTGAATTCCAATGCAGTCTGGACAGGTAGGAAATTTCATGTATGGAGGCATCCTCATTTTGATTGATATTTTGTAAGAACATCTATAGCCTTGTTCCTCTTCACTTCCTCTATGAGTAATAGATGACCCAACTGTCAGAACTTTGCAGAGATGCTACTTCTAGTTAGGTCAGTGAGAGAGACAGCTACAGAATGGTGAAGGCTAGATTTGAGACCCAGTTGCTATAAAGACTGGAAGGAGAAGAGAGGTGCTGATCTTACCATTTGGCCAAAAGTGTTTCGGCAGTAGAGGAGGAACTGAAAAGCAAGTTTGGAGACCCCTGCTCTAGGGCATATTTCTCAACCTTGGCAACTTTGAGATGTGTGGACTTCAACTCCCAAAATTCCTCAGTCATCATGGATGGCTGGGGAATTCTGGGAATTGAAGTCCACAAGTCTTAAAGTTGTCAAGTTTGGAGATCCCTGCCCTGGAGCTTTCCTAAAAGGCATAAAATCCATTTCCATGTATCATCTTGTCTGGTTTGCCAGGAATATTTCTTTTGTTCTTCTGGCCACTCTGACTTGTTCAGCAGTGTCCCAATTTTTCTGTGATTTTGATGCTTCAGGTAAAGGTAAAGGTTCCCCTTGCACATATGTGCTAGTTGTTCCCGACTCTAGGGGCCGGTACTCATCTCTGTTTCAAAGCCGAAGAGCCAACACTGTCGAAAGACATCTCCGTGGTCATGTGGCTGGCATGACTAAACGCCAAAGGGGCACAGAATGCTGTTACCTTCCCACCAAAGGTGGTCCCTATTTTTTGCTTTGCATTTTTACATGCTTCTGAACTGCTAGGTTGGCTGGGACAAGTAATGGGAGCTCACTCCGTACGCAATGCTAGGGATTCAAACCGCCAAACTACTGACCTTTCTGATCAACAAGCTCAGCCTCTTAGCCACTGAGCCACCCTTTGGATGTTTAGGTTTATCCAACTTAAGCAAGAGCATCTGATACTCAACTTTGGTATGCTCAGTGAGCAGATTCTAAGGAGTTTCTAGGAGGTGCCTTGCACCAGACAGGTGTGAAAGGAAACAAAATAAAACAAAAGCACAACGGACATCGGAATAGGAGAAGACATTAAGGGAGCAGTCTGAATTGACAGACTTTCTAGTTTTCTTCAGGAAAGATCTTTCATCTGCAAATCTCCTGCTGTGGCTTGGACTGCTAGCTTGAGCCAAGGCGGATGGAAAGTTTACTAACAATGTGTAAGCAACTGGTATCTCTGAGAGCAGAGTACAAAAGCATCTTTTTTTCCAAAGAAAAAGAATGTGTTCTTTGTTATTTACACATTTTTTCCCCTGAGTTGAGATAGTGATCTCTGTTGCACAGGGGTGGGCTTCAAAAATTTCACCAACTGGTTCTCTGCCCAGTTGCTGGGCGGGCGTGGCCATGGTGGGTGTGGCCTAGTCAGTCTCCTGCACCATGACAGGGTAGCCATTTTTGCCCTCCCTGGGCTCCAGAGGTTTTCCTCGAGCCTCTGGGAGGCTGAAAACGGGCTCACCCAGGCTCCAGAGGCTCCCTGGAGGCTGGAAACGGGCCTGTTGTTTTGCCCTCACCAAGCCTCCGTGCAGGCACTGCACTTCCTTGGCATCCAAAATGGGCTGTGTGAAGATTCCTGGGAGGAGCGGGGTGGGCGGGGCCATCCAGGAGTGGGATTTGGGGGTTCGCCAAACTGTATAGAATCTTTGCTAGAGGATCGCCCGAACCCAGGCAAACCTGAAGCAGCCTATACCATTGCAGAATCTTACACCCCCAGTCTCAGGCTCCTCCCGGAAGTCAAGCTCTTCTCCTCCTTTCCCTCCACCGATGCAGGAGACACAGGCAGACCAGTCTGAGGAACAGAGACTATAGCTGTTTTTTTCCTAGCTCCTCAGCCTGCCTGCAGTCAAATTCAGAAGCCTCTCCTGCAGAAGGCAGATTCAACACAGTCACTCCAGGATCTTCCATGAAGAGGGAAAGGTCCACACATACCCTCCGCCGCATCTCCCAAAAAAGACAGGATCTGGAAAGTCTAAGAAGCCAGACAAAGCTGGCAGGGCCTCCTCTATGACTCAGCAGAACCAGGAAAAATGGCTACCTGTCCTGTCAAGGCAATAGAAGTCCGATCCAGAATGGAACAAAAGCCCAAACTCAGACAAAGAAGCTCATAGGACCCCCCCCCCCTTGCACCAAGGGGTGCCCCCTTCTTTTAACATATGGCGCCACGCAAAAAGACTGCCCAGCAAGGTTTCCTACCTTGGGCAGTTCCAGGCACCAGGGATCAGCAGTGGCAGCCTGCCAAAAACTAAGGTGTATCTTATACTCCAGAGTGTCTTATTCTCTGAAAAATATGGTAAATGCATTGTCCATCATCCTAACAGTCCATCATACAATGTAAATATTTTGGGTGAATAACAGTTTTTAAGAGCAATGAGGTTTAGCCATCACTCATTCATGAAACTACAAAGAATATAATTCTTGCTTCCCCTGTGTGTAAAAGAGAGTGTCAACTTGCAAAGCATCCCTGGCCTGCTCTCGAGTTGCCATAGGCAAGGGGGATGGGGAACTTTTGATGCAGCACGGCAGCAGTGGTGGGTTCCGGATCTCATTGCAACCAGTATAGTTGCAATGGGGCCCGGTGTCGTGTGCGCGTGCACGTGTCTTACCATCCAGCAATGCCTCCACAAGCCTCCACGGCACTCCAGGTGTTCGGTGGAGCATCACACAGGTGCTGTATGTGCCATGTGTGCGCAGGGAAGCATCGAAGGGTTTAAAAACAGGTAAGGAGCATGGGCAGGTCCCCCAGAGCACCGTACCCGAATGGTACCCGGTGCTCCGGGCAGGCTCCAGTACACCCGTACTGGGGCGTACCACCTGCAACCCACCACTGCATGGCAGCCACAAACAGAAGCACATTCCACACATATCTTTCTCAAGGCTGTGTTCCAGGTTACCCGCAGCAGCTGGATGGGCATGATCTCTACAGCTCACAAAAGCCCTCCTTTGGAGAATGTGATTTATGACACACCCTGGGGGGAGGGGGGGAAACAGAGTCATAATTGGTTCATAAATTATGTGGGGTCAGAATTGGCTTCACTTGGGTACATGCCAACATGCTGCTTCTAATAAATAACTGGATTTCTTTTGAAGCTTGGCTCGCGACTCATGGTTTAATTAGGGCACCTGTCGGAATCCTGACAGAGAGATCTCTTTCCCCGAATTTGGCATGGACATGCAGAAAGGAAAAATAAAAGTTGCAGGTTCTTGCTTAAAGCTTCTGGAAGGAAAGGTACTTAGAGGATCTTAGTTCTGTACTGGCTGTTGCTCACACAAGGAAGATCAAGGTGAGGTAAGCCTCAAGTATACTCAGGTAAGAAAGGGGCAAATTTAAATGACCAGAATTTTACCTAGAATTGGGAAATCAGGGTTTAATCCACCACCCAAGTAATGATATGAGCCACGGTGGCTCAGTGGTTAGAATGCAGTACTGCAGGCTACTTCTGCTAACTGCCAGCTGCCTGCAATTTGGCAGTTCATATCTCACCAGGCTCAAGGTTGACTCATCCTTCCATCCTTCCAAGGTGGGTAAAATGAGGATGCAAATTGTTGGGGGGCATATACTGACTCTGTAAACAGCATATGAAGTGGTATATAAGTCTAAGTGCTATTGCTAAGTGCTATTGCTATATGATCTTAAATGTGCTAGTGAGATAAAATCCTGGAATGATAGAAGCAACATACCATACTTTTTGGAGTATAATATGCACTGGAGTATAAGACGCACCAAAATTTTGAAGAGGCAAATTTTTAAAAAAGTTTTTGCACACTGCAGACCTCCCAAAAATGGCCTGTTTTTTTTGCAAAAAACAGGCCTTTTTTGTCAAAATAAAAAAGGGCATGTATAACCTTTAGGAGGCTTGTAGAGTGCTCCGGGGGGCTGGGGGGGAAATGAGCAAAAAACACCCCATTTTTTGTGAAAACAGCCTATTTCTTGCTCATTTTTGCCCTCCCCAGCCCCCAAGAGCACCCCGGAAGCCTCCTAAAGGCCATGCACAGCCATTTTTGCAAAGGGGGCGGGGTTTCAGGAGGCACAAAATGCTATATTCAGTGTATAAGACACACACATATTTTTACCCTCTTTTTTGAGGGAAAAAGGTGCATCTTATACTCTGAAAAATACGGTATCTCAAGATAACCCCATTTCTGCAATAACTGTCATCCTTTTGGACAACCTCACTAACTAGTGATGGAGCTTTTAGTATGAAGGGTGTTGACATTACCAATGCATATCCTGTTTTCTTGCTTCCATTCCATGTTACTCTGATCCCCTGATTTCCTTCCAAGGAAATGAGTGACAAAGCCTAATGAATCATATACATCTTGATATCCAAACAAGGAGAAAAATGGTACATCAACATTAGAAGATCTTATAAGACTCAAAAGCTCACATGAAGTTCAACGGTTCCTTCTTCCAGATTCCCTAGAAGTCCTGCTCTGTCTATTAAATGAGTAGGCCATACTGTCTGTCTGTGATTCTCTTATTTACCCGGGTGGGAAATATGGACCCTAAGGAAGTTCCTGCTTCCCTACAATTTCTTTCAGCCAGATCATATCCCTCTGTACAACTAAAGATGCCTTAAACCCAGTGGTGGGTTTCAAATTTTTTTAGAACCTCTTCTGTAGGTGTGGCCTGCTTTGTGGGCGTGGCTTGCCAGCCATGTGACTGGGTGGGCATGGCTTGCCAGCCATGTGACTGGGTGGGCGTGGCCAACTTGTAAAATGTGGTGAAATTCACTTAACAACACTCTTGCTTAGCTCAGAAACTCTGGCATTTGACGCATACAAATCTTAAAGCTGTCAAGTTACAAGATCTTTGCACTCCTAACCCTTCAGGGCTAGGAGCTAGGAACCCTTCAGGGCTAGAATCCAGGGGCATTCAAATTTGACAGCTTTAAGACTTGTGGACTTCAACTCCCAGAATTCCTCCTCCAGTCATGTTGGCTCAGGAACTCTGGCATTGAAGTGTGCAAGTCTTAAAGCTGTCAAGTTACAAGTCCCTTGCAACCCTTTAGAAAAAAAAAACCCAGGGGTGTTCAAACTTGACAGCTTTAAGACTTGTGGACTTCAACTCCCAGAATTCCTCCTCTCGCTCTTCATCTTGATGATGTGAGGACGGGCGAGGGGAGAGAGCTGGAACTGGTTCTAAAGGGCACTGTAGATTTGTGGAACCTCTTCTCTAGAAGAGGTTAGAACTGGCAGGAACCCACCCCTGCTTAAACCTGTTTCATTTGCAGGTTGGAATGAGATAGAAGCAAAATCCGAGGGCCCAGCAGAGAAAAAAAAAGTCAAAGGCAAGTATGTGCCATGTTTAGGAAAGACTTTCAGAGTAAGATAACCTCCGAAGTTCCAAAAGAAGTCCAAAGTAATTACAATCAGCACAGGCAGCAGCAGCTTTCAAACTTTCTGTCCTTGAAGATCAACTTGACACAACTATTTAAAAGACGAGTGTTTGTCTTGAGGTCTGACACCAACTGAGTTTAAGAGAAGCTGGCTCGCCCTTCCTGATCTTAGCATCAGGGGGTCCACGGAGTATGTTTGCAGGATCCGCTTCCTCTGAATTTTGGCTCTGGGTCAAGGTGAGTATATGCCAACTTTGCTTCTTCCCTAGGCCTCCAAACTCATACTTAATGGCTCAGGTATGATGGCCCCCTGCTGAAGGATAATGTTGTTCATCATCAAACAACATTTGCCATGAATCTGCCCTTGTTTGATGTGTTTGGAAAGAATGAAACCAAGGCCTTACTGATTCTTGAAGACAAGGTAGAATCTTCTCAGGAGGCTTTGAAGTGAACATTTATGCTCTATTATTCATGATGCTTGAAGCAGTATTTTTAGCAATGCTTATTATTGTTGCTTTGCTTTACATTGCTCTTAGACTTACTTCTATTTACTCTCATCTATACTGTACTTTCTCTTGCTTTGTTCAGATGTTAGGTGACACTAAAGAATGCTAAATCAAAGCCTTGAGTGAGTTAAAACATTTTACAATCTGTTCCCTCCATTCCAAGTCCATTCTGACAAGATGCAAACAGCTGCATAATTTTCTGACTTAATTGCTTCCAATCAAAAGTATCAAAGAGCTCATTATTTCCACGTTTTTGTCTTCTTCGCCCCAATTAACAGGTAAAGGCAACAGATGTCCAACCAGAACTCGAGGAAGTTGAAGCTCTTCTGACAATCACTGATTTATTACATCTGGTGTCTTCTCCTTTTTTTCTCCTAACAACAATCTTGCTGTTAGATATAGCATTTCCATCCACCGAATTGTTTCTTTAATGGTTCAGAATAGAGACCAAATCACCTGGTGCCCTTCTTTCCATCTCTATTATGATGCCATTCTGTACATAAAAGGATTAAGGTTGAAAATAACTGAAGACCACACCTTTTGAGGCTCATGCCAGTGTTTCTCACCATTGGCAACTTTAAGTTGTGTGAACTTCAACTCTTAGACTTCCCCAGTCAGCAATGTTGACTGAGAAATTCTGGGAGCTTCTCAACCTTGACAATTTAAAATTGTCACGGTTGAGAAACTCTGCTCCATGCTAATTACCCACAACATTTGCATGGGAAGTTCTGTAATTTTCGAGGTAGACCAGGGTTGTCAAACTCGATTTCATTGAGGGTCGCATCAAAGTTGTGCTTGACCTTGGAGGACTGGGGTGGGCATGGCCAGGCTGGGGGTGGCCAGCTTGACATTACTCGTGTTGGGGGTACCGGTCTCCTGTTTTTGGCTGCAACTGTTTCCTGCAATCCTCTCCCAATGAAAATGGAGCTCAGGTAGGGCTGCTCCCTGCCATCCCAAGCTCCGTTTTCATTGGCAGAGGACCCTGGGCCAGTCCTTAACTGTTTCTTGGTTGGCCCCAGAGGCCAGATCTAAGCATCTCATGGGTTGGATGCAGTGGTGGGTTCTGGATCTCATTGTAACTGGTACGGTGCAATGGGGCCGGGCGTCCATCACATGAACCTCATAGCAGATGCGCACACGAGTGCACACACGTGCAGTATGCACATTTGTACTTACCACCATGATTCTCTGTGATACCTCCGCGACACTCCAGCTGCTCGACGCAGCGTCGCGCAGGCGCCATATGCTTCGTGCATGTGCGCAGAAGCCCCAAACAGCTCAAATACAGGTAAGGAGCATGGGTGGGTGAGTGAGCCCTCTGGAGCACTGTACTGGAGCGGTACCTGGTGCTCCCAGCAGGCACCAGTACGCCCCTACCAGGGCGTACCAGTCGTATCCCACCACTGGTTGGGTGCAGCCCACGGACCTTGAGTTTGACGCCCCTAATGTAGACAGATACATAGAAATACATAGAAAATATACATTGTGGACTGTTGTTCATGTCTCTTGTTTTTGCCTGCTTTTTGTCCCAATTTGTCAATTAACTTTTTTGTTGCTTGCTGATGTTTAATAAATAAATACCAAGCTTTACTTTGGCTAGCAGTAGTAAGCAGTATTCATGCTTTCTCTAATCTGTGATGCAGACTGTTTGTGTCTATGTAAGATGCAAACTAAAGAGGAAATTACTCAGAATAATTTTAAGTACCTGTTGGACAGAAAAGGAGTGTGGTTGAACGGGGACTTGAAAGCGGAATGTCCCCGATCCAACTGGAACATCTTAATCATTCCTGCACACTGGTTAACCCCATTTTCTGGACTGTACAATAGACTGAAGCATAAAATATCCATATGGTGTCTTTGGATACTTTAGGCTGAAATGCGATTGACTAATTCATGGTTCATTATGTCGTATTACCATCACCTCTGCCTGATAAATTTTCCAAATCTACAAAATTGTACAGAACACAGCTTGACAGGCTTTTGTTTGTAAGCGCAGGTGTCCTTCCACTGACCATCTTTAGAATCTTAGCTCTCCAAACGTGGTCCTTTCTTTGTGTATTCTACAGTTTTCTTTTCCTGTCGAATAAATCTGTTTCTGATAAAACCCACTCTTTTGATAGCATTAGTTGCTTTGGACAGCAATCCCCCCTGCCCCCTATTTCATTTCACGGACCTTAACATTTTTGAACTGAGCTGAATTAACATGGGATGGAAAAGGGTTGAAGCCCAGATAAAGGGTTATATGTTAGGCATGAAGAATCAGGAACACAAGTTAAGTTGCAGTTCAACTGATTTATTGCTCGTGCCTAGACTGTACATACAAGCATCTAATCAACTAAAAGTCAGTACTAAATTGGGGCTAGATTGGTGCTAGAGTTAACAGAATTATAGAAGAGCTGGACTTGGACTATTTCTGGAAATATAATATTTTCAGGATGATTCCTCAGAATCAGAATAGGGTTGGAAGGGACCTTGGAGATCAGCTAGTCCAGCCCCCTGCTCAAGCAAGAGATCTTATACCATTTCAGACAAGTGGCTGTCCAGTCTCTTCTTAAAAATCTCAGTGATGAAGCACCCACAATACCTGAAAGCAACTTCTGTTCCATTGGTTAATTGTCCTCAGTATTAGGAAGTTTCTCCTCAATTCCAGGTTACTTACCCTCCAGTGGTGAAATTCAAAATTTCTGTGGGCGTGGCTTGGGCATGGCTTGGTGGTAGTGGGTCATGTGACTGGGTGGGCATGGCCAACTTTTTAAAAACTTTTTTTAAGCATTTTTTAATCACCGGTTCTCCTGTTCATGTTGTGCAAATGTTTATAAGATGAATTGACTAGCTTTGGCTACATCGTACAAATAGAATCTATATAAAATGTTCTATAGGTGGCATTGGGGGTGAAATCCAGCAAGTTCTGACAGGTTCTGGAGAACTGGTAGCAGAAATTTTGAGTAATTCGGAGTACCAGTAGTGGAAATTTTGAGTAGAATTTGAATTTGAATTTCCTTTATTTGTATGCCGCCCTTTTTCCCTGGGGGGACTCAGGGCGGCTCACAATTCAAAAAGGGAGGGGGGGAAAGACAAACAGTATTCCAGTATGGAAACAATACAACATATTAAAAGAGAGCACAACAGTCACACAATTCGGGTGGGGTTGGGTTTGAGTAGTTCGGAGAACCGGCAAATGCCACATCTGGCTGGTCCCAGAGTGGGGTGGGAATGGAGATTTTGCAGGATCCTTCCTCTGCCACACCCACCATGCCATGCCCACCAAGCCACACCACGCCCACAGAACTGGTTGTAAAAAAAATTGAATTTCACCACTGGGTGGCATCTACCTCCAGCCAGGCTAGCCAAAATGTATAAAAAATTATCACCTAAATGCTGGAAATGTGATGAAACACCGGGCATGTACTACCACATGTGGTGGTCATATAGCAAAGCAAAAGAATATTGGCAAAGGATTCGAAGGTGTTTGGAAGAAATGACTGGGCAGAGATTGGAATTCAAACCAGAAATGTTCCTGTTAGGAATTATCAAAGAGGATTTAAGCAGAGGGTTAACATATTTAACACTACATATCATAACAGCCACAAGAATAGTTTATGTCCAAAAATGGAAGAGTGGGAACATACCTAAAGAAAGAGAAATAATAAAAAAAATACTTGACTGTGCAGAATGTGATAGACTGACACTAGAACTGAAAAATAAAGGAGAGAGATTATGAGATTTGGAGTCGATTTTATCAGTGGTTGGATTTAAGGAAGTGAAGTCGGAGCGAATAAGCACAAAAATACATAGATTGAAATAAGAGGCAATATAGGTAAATGTTCTGTCCCCCTTTCATGGCTTGTTAACAAACGGCAAGACAAATAAACTTAAAAGGAACTTTCTTTATCAGTTCTCACTTCAAACTGGCTTCGAGCCCAAAATAACATAAATACAGTCTCTGACCAAATAACGGAATGAAACAAAACAACTCTTACAAGTAATGCACTTCTCCAAGTGTAGCCTTAAATCAGGGTTACAGGAAACACGAAAGCACTTATCCAAGTGTAACAAGCAATGTTGTACACACGAAGGAACGTTGACTCCTGCGACTAGGGCGTGGCAGCATCCGTCCTTTTATCTCCAAACCTGCCTCTAACAAGCCCCAGCTGCATAATGAATCTTGTATCCCGAAAAGACTCACAGCAGACATCTGCTGAGTCACAACAGGTAAGATATTATATAATTGTAACTGTAATCGCAAGCATGTAGAAGAGATTAAGTATGTATATAGACCCATACTTTTCAGACTATAAGATGCACTGGAATATGACACACAAGATTTTGAAGAGGTAAACTTAAAAAAAAAGCTTTTGCACTCTGCAGGCCTCCCAAACCCTCTGCATGCCTCATTTTTTGTGAAAAACGGAGCATGCAGAGAGTTTGAGAGGCCTGCACAGTGATCCTGGGGGCTGGGGGGAAGGGCAAAAATGAGCAAAAAAGGCCCGTTTTAGGGGGGAAAGGAATATGCATATGCTTTGGGAGGCTTGTAGAGTGCTCCTGGGGGATGGCAGGCAAAACGGGCAAAAAAACGGCTCATTTTCACTTGTTTCTGCCCTCCCCAGCACCCAGGAGCACTCTGGAAGCCTTCCAAAGCCTATGTATGTCCATTTTTGCTAAGGGGGCGGGGTTTGGGGAGGCCAAAAAATGCTATATTCAGTGTATAAGATGCACAAAGATTTTCACCCTCTTTTTGGGAGGAAAAAGGTGCGTCTTATACTCCAAAAATAGGGTAATAGTAAGTAGTAATGTGTATTGAATACACAAGAGACTTGTATGGTGGAGAGATCACCAAGATGGTTTCACCATGTCCAACTTTTTTTTTTCTTTAACACTAAAAGTTTTAATTTTTTTTAAAAAAGATGAATGGACAATTGTTTTTTATTTCTTTCGTATTAAATCCTCTGATTGTTCCTTAGAAGATTCAACTCCGTCTGCCTTTGTACAAGTGATGAACATTAATGGCCAGTTCTTGTTTCGCTTTTTATTTCAAAGCCTTGCTTTGGCTTGGGGGAAAAAAAATCACTGGGAGATCTAAAAGATTGAAAAAGATTGTAATCCTTCCTGCGAACAAAAAATGGTGACAGTCACAAGGATTTGATTCATATTCCAGAAATGAAACCTGTAGAAACTGTTTGAAGATTTGAGTTCACTAGGAGCTTGGTTAGCGAATGTGCTTCTGAGATCATGAAAAATACTGGGTGATTAAGTAGCAGAAAGTACTGTTAAAAATAATGTGGTGCTCTTAATATAATTGCCTTACATGTGGAACGTGGCTTAGCTGAGCTATCAATGAATGCCAGCAGATATTCATTATAACGGAAGTAAAAATTAGATTTAACTACATAGCATAGGAAAGCTTATCTAAGCTATGCCTTAAGGAAAAGGAACCATGAGAGAAATCAGAAATATCCTTGCTTCTTCGAACCATGTTTAACTGACAATAGGCCAGGTTGACAGGGGCAGTGTGAAGATCCTTTCTCTTATATTTACTCTTAAATTCAAAATGGCTGATACTGTAGATGTAAGGAAGTGATAGAGGCTCCAACAAAACCCTCCTTATTTGGAAGGCAGACATGAACCGGACAAAAAATGGTTGAGGAGGTAGTATGGTTTCCTTTAGAAGCATAGGTAAAGGTAAAGATCCCCTCGCACATGCATGCTAGTCGTTCCCGACTCTAGGGGGCGGTGCCCATCTCCGTTTCAAAGCCAAAGAGCCAGTGCTGTCCGAAGATGTCTCTATGGTCATGTGGCCGGCATGACTAAATGCCGAAGGTGCACAGAGTGCTATTGCCTTCCCACCAAAGTGGTTCCTATTTTTCTACTTGCATTTTTACGTGCTTTTGAACTGCTAGGTTGGCAGAAACTGGGACAAGTAACAGGAGCTCACCCTGTTATATGGCACTAGGGATTCAAACCGCTGAACTGCCTGATCGACAAGCTCAGTGTCTTAGCCACTGAGCCACCATTAGAAGCATACTTGATATCAAACCAAGAAGGGTGGTAATATCATCCTAGTGAGGCTTAATTTCCCCCTTCTCCTTAAAACCAGGTCATAATGGTTTTCTTGCACTCTAGGCAATTTGGCAACAGTCTCAAGTCAGGAAGATCCTATTCAAAGAAGTAGGGAAGCCACTACCTGTCCCAGGTCTGGTATGCACATGCACACAAAATACAGATTCAAAGCTTGAATTGCTTTGAACTGGCAGGCAGAGCCTATATGCAGAAGCACACATGATTTCAAACATCTCCATCAGATGCCAGTTCAGAGGAGTAAGAGGAGTTGGAGACGGGACCATCTGATGTGGATGGCATGGTCCCCTTGAATGGAGAGTCCAGGGCAGTGATGGGATTCAAATAATTTAACAACCAGTTCTCTGCCCTAATGATTAACTGGGTAGGCTTGGCTCCGCCACCTCGCACCCCGCCTCCTCCGACCCCACCGCTGTGAAGAAAGAAATGCACGCGCACACACACACAAATTCCTCACAATAAAAAAATTAAATTACAATAAATTTGAATCCCCCCCCTCCCTCCGTCCGATCCACATACCTTTTCCAGCTGTGGAAACTCTCTCAACTCTCCTCTTGTCTCTCTCGCCCAATGTAAGCGTGCTCAATGTAAGCGTGCTCATAAGGCATGATTCGCTGCTCCCCGATCAGGAGGCGGGAGAATCAGTGCCTCCTTGCATATGGAATTTTTTGCTTTTTAACTCTTTCTTAACTTTTAAAAGGCGAAAAATTCCTTATGCAAAGGAGGCCCCGAGTTCTCTGGCCTCCTCCTAGTTAATACTGAGAGCAGACACCAAGGCACTGTGACTTGAAATCTGGTAGCAACTACCCTGGCTTTAATTATTTAAAAAAAATTATTTAAAATTCTTTCCTTTCCCTGAGGAGACTGGTGAGGCCCTGCCTCCCTTGCCTCTAGTGACTGCATGTCCCTGGCTCCACCATACTCTTTCTTTTAACCCCACAGCAGATCATTGAGATAGATTGGAGTGGAACTCACTCAAGTTATCCAGTAACAGTCTCAATCCAACGTATTATCCACAGTTGAATTCATTCTCCTGATTTCTGGAGGCAACTCATCTGTATCCTCTCTGCGGTTGGAGTTTCAAATTTGGGGAGTAAATTAAATTCCTTTCTGAATGACTTCTCTAGGCCTCCAGATTAAAGCTCATCATCTAACTGACTTCAAATTTATCCATCTTTCTAGTATTAGAAAACTAGATGAGCGTTCTTTATGAAGGTTTATTAACAGTCATGCTCAGTCTCATATAGATTATAGACCTCTTATTAATTCCCACGCAATAACTTCGTTGTGAAAAACCCAGCCTGGTAAATCATATTGGGGATGATTAATTCAGCAAGCAAAAGAGCTTAAACCTACCAGAATAAATCTTGAAAGTCATTGCGGGTTGATGTTGGAGCAGCTTTTTAATGAAGGTATTAGGTAAATAAGTATCAGATGCAGCTCTACCAAGACTGCTGGCATCATATTGCTGTTTTAATTAGGGACACAGCATTTTGTTTCAGCAAACATTTGCAAAAAGAACTTTTCATAGCATTCAAAAAACTTTTCCTCTCGAAGAGAGTTGACTTTCATCTTGTTTATTTTATTTTTAGGTCTGTTTTTTCTAATTCTACAGAATTTACTGTGTGTTTATGCCTCTCTGTATAAAAGAATCATTAACCATCCAGACTAGGAACTCAAATATTTGGGGTTCAACACTGTCCCATCCTGGAAACTATAATGCAAGGAATGATACCTGAGTATTGTTATTTATTAAATTTATATGCTACCCATTTTACTGTCAAGTGACTTTGGCGGGCTTGAATATTGTATATTTTATGCTCAACCCCAATTTACCTTTTAATATAATCCTCTACTTACAACCATTCATCTTGTGACCATTCCAAGTTACAACAGCACTGAAAAAAGTGGCTTGCAAAGATTCTGGTGCTCGCGGCATCCCCACAATCACACAATCAAAATTTGGTGTTTGGCAACTGGTGTATATTTAGGGTGGTTGCAGTGTCCCTGGGTCACTTGGTCCATCATTTCAAGCCATCTTCCAACAAGCAAAGTCAATGGGAGAAGCCAGATTCACTTAACAACTGCATGAATCACTTAACAATTGCAATGGTTTGCTTAACAACCATGGCAAAAAAGGCTGGCATGACTTACTTAACAACAGAAATTCTGATCCCCATTGTGTTGTTGAATGCCTGATCCATGGTGGATTCAATTTTTTTTACTATTGGTTCTGTGGCTTGGTGGGCGTAGTGTGGCTTGGTGGGTGTGGCTTGGTGGGCAAGGCAGGGGAAGGATACTGTAAAATCTCCATTCCCTCCCCACTCCAGGGGAGAGACAATGTAACGTCTCCATTCCCTCCTCACTCCATGAGAAGGACACTGTAAAATCTCCATCCCCCTCCCCACTTCAGGGGAGGGATAATGTAAAATCTCCATTCCCTCCCCACTCCAGGAGAAGGACACTGTAAAATCTCCCTCCCCTCCCCACTCCAGTGGAAGGACACTGTAAAATCTCCCTCCCTCCCCACTTCAGGGAGGGATACTGTAAAATCTCCATTCCTTCCTGATCAGCGGGGACTCAGGAGGCAGAGAATAGAAGGGGGCGGGGCCAGTCAGAGTGGGTTTTGCCAGTTCTCCAAACTACTGGAAATTTCTGTTACTGGTTCTCCAGAACTGGTCAGAACCAGCTGAATAGCACCTCTGCTGTAGTTCAATTGCATGCTCTTCGCTCAAAAGTCTACGGAGGAAAGAGGTTAGTGGTAATGATTTTCATAGACACAAGGCCCCCTCTGAAAATGACTTCTTAGAACTTCTCAGTTGGGTCCTATGACAAAGTACATACAATTGGTTATTCTACCATCATCATCTTTTAATGACCCCATCATCCCTTATAGGTTAACTGAATGGAGCTGAGTGTTTACTGGCCAGATGCCCTTCTTGTCACCCATGCAGAGTTATATTCAGCAGGTAAATTCTCATCGTGCCCAGAGAGTGAAATATCTGCCTCTACCTAGGATTGAACTCACAGCCTTCTGATTGTAAAGCAAGAGCTCCACCTCCAGGTCACCACTCCACTTATTGGTTATTCTACAATGGCATGGTATAAAACTCTACTAAAACAATGGCTTCTGTCTGCTCATGGATGGATTACCAATCCTATTTCCGAGGAGTCCTTGGTGCTCTCTGAGTTTGCTTGTTTCCTTGCAGATGTTTCATTACCCAATCACCAGAACTGATGATGTTACCTAGTTTGGACAATGAAATGTCTGCAAGAAAACAAGCATGCTCTTAGAGCACCAAGGACCCCCCACGTCAACCCTGATCTATAAATACTGTGTTTCTTTTGACCCCCGAAATAACCGCTTGGCCTTATTTTCAGGGAGGTTTATTATTTTTGAGGTGGCAGGAGGTGGCGAGCATGGTCACTTCATGGCTGCTGCTGTGTTGCAATATTTTCAAGGAAGGGCTTATTTTAGCGCATGTGCTCAAAAGCCCAATTGGGCTTATTATCCAGGAAGGTCTTATTTTCAGGGGAACAGGGTATTTTCCTTTAGTAATCCTATTTATATCATCCTATGGTTATTCAGATAAGTATTTCTCTCTTAACTGGATTTAAACTACATAAATTTTTGGGGTGGATAGCGGCCCTTTAAATCTAGTCAGAATTCCAAAGACCATGTTCCAAAAAGAGAAGATTGGGAAGAAAACCAAGTTTTGATTTTTATCAAATATGCTTAAATACCATCAGCTTTCTGGAATTGATTTGATAAACCTACCTCACTCCCTTTTTGCATAATCATTTTTCTTTGTATGGCATTAAATTTTTTATTTTTCCACGGAAAAGGTCTGTGGCCTGTATTCAGGATTTTGAGTAATCTCGAAATGTAGATTGTGTATCTCTGATTCTGTTGTATTTTTTAAAAAATTAATCCTCTCCCTCAAGGCTATTCACATATATAAAAACCTGTATAAACAGATGATAAGAGGCAATAATTAAAACAGAATAATTTAAGTAGAAGGAGTTCAAACAGCTGACCCCATGCCAGGTGTTATAACACCTCCAGATGATCACAGAAAGATATATATCTATTTCATTTTTAGACAAGAAATCTTTAAACTATTGCTGTTCTCCTGTGGACAATTAGCAGAATCATATCTTAATAGAGGCCTTGTATCATCTTTTATGGGCATGCCAACTTATGTGCAATTAAGTTTAGATTGTATAATAAAATGCAGTGACATTTTAGCCTGGAGTTTATGTCCCAAGAAGAAGTTCTGAATGTTATTTTCAGAAGGCTTCATGATGGGACCCACGGAAGAGAAATCTTTGTGCTCTAGCCTTAACAGGTGAAGAGACAGCGGGCAGGAGGCAAGCAAGTAGGAAGACTGGCTGGTTAATATGTAGGAATTAAGCAGAGCTGTAGGATTCCATGTTATTTCGTGTTTTCCTCCTCTTTCTGCTTTCTGCTCTAAAGCAGGAAGAGAAACAAAAGTTCAAGGATTTCCCGCTCAGTTTGAACGGCCAAAAGAGGGTCTAGCTCCTCCATTTTTGGGATGAAATGGAGGAGCAAAAATGCAGTTTAAAGAATCATCTTAAGAGACATTGAAACATTCAGAATTCTTCAACTTCAAGACCAGATAAACTGAGGTCAATAAATTTCTGTTGGAAGAAATGTCCATCAGGGTTCAGTTCCATGTGGGGAGAAAGATGCTGGAAGCATGGAGGCTGTTTGGAAAGATGGTTTAATGGTGAAGAGAGAGAGAGAGGGCGTGGCTTGGTGTGTGTGTGGATCATGTGACTGAGTGGGCGTGGCCATGAGTGACAATCAAGTTGTCCACACCCACTCAGTCACATGACCCCACCTAGTCACACCACAGAACTGGTAGTAAAAAAATTTTGAATCCCACCACTGCCCCTACATAACCCCTACAACAGCCAATAGAATACATGTTCTTGCACAGGAACAGGAAGTTCAAGTGCAAAACCCAAGAGAAAGTATAAAAAAAAAACCCAACTCTCAATCCATGTGGTCAGCTGCAACCAGAACCACTCATGTGCTTCTGCTTCATCATTAAACCATCTTTTCAATCAGCCTCCAGCCTCTATTTTGTCTTCAGTGCCTTTCTCCTGGCTTGGAACTGAACCAGATGGATATTTCTTCCAACAGTTCTCATACATAAAGGGTTTCACCACCTGATTGCACCTGTCCAGTGAAATGAATAGGCAGATTTCCCTTCTTTAAAAAAACCAACTGCTCACTCCTAAAACGTCCTGCTCGCTCACATGCACACTTAACAGTGGTTGAGTGGGTTTATAATATTCCCCAGCAATTCCCTTCACCCCAAACTCAGAACTGTTCCAATTGAGTCCAGCCGAAGGCATTGCCAATGAGTCCACGGGGCACTTGAAAGTTTCCCAAACAAGACAAATCCACCAGGCAAAATTAAATCCCCAACCCAAGAGGATTTACAAGGCAAGAAAAGTCCAGAGTTCACAAGGCATGATCCAAAGTCAAGGCAAGGTGTCAATCCAAAGTAAGGCAGGGATCACAATGACTAGGAAACACACAACTAGGAAATGAATACATTGTTCCCAGCATCGTCTCCGTCTGTCTGCTGGCATCCAGAGAGGCCTCTGGGGAAGCATCTGAGCAAATCATCACAGAGGTGTGCAAACAAGCCCCCATTAAAGCTGCAAAAGAGCCCCCCAAAAAGCAGCATGTAAGGTATCCTTTTCTGTCCAGGAATATTTTCTGTGCAAAGTGCTTCCATGCTGAAGAAAGGTTTCTTTTTTTTCTATCATTTTGCTACCCTTTTCTAGAACATAATATACTTGTCCTACTTCTAATATGGCATGTGGACATTGAGAGAGGAGGGAGGGAGGGAGAGAGAGGGAGGAAGGGAAAGAGGGAGATAGAGGGAGAGGGAGGGGGGAGGGAGGGAGGAAGTGGAGGGAGGGAGAGAGGGAGGGAGATAGAAAGAAGGAGGAAGGGAGAGAGAGGGAGGGAGAGATAGAGAGAGGGGGAGAGAGGGAGGGGGAGGGAGGGAGGGGGAGGGAGGGAGGGGGAGAGGGAGGGAGAGATAGGGAGGGGAAAAGAAGGAGGAGAGATAGAGATAAGGAGGGAGGGGGGAGGGAGAGAGGGAGAGAGGGAGGGAGAGATAGAGAGAGGGTGAGAGATAGAGAGAAGGAGGGAGGAAGGGAGAGAGAGGGAGGGAGAGATAGAGAGAGGGGGAGAGAGGGAGGGGGAGGGACGGAGGGGGAGAGGGATGGAGAGATAGGGAGGGAGGAGGGAGAGAGATAGAGAGAAGGAGGGAGGGGGAGGGAGGGATATATAGAGAGAGGGAAGGAGAGGGAGGGGAGAGGGAGGGAGGAGATAGGAGAGGAGAGAGGGGAGGCAGGAGGGAGAGAGGGAGAGAGATAGAGAGAAGGAGGGAAGAGGGGAGATGGATAGAGGAGAGGAGAGTAGGGAGGGATGAAGGAGGGGAGGGAGGGGAGAGAGGGAGGAGGGAGAGGGAGGGAGGATAGGGAGGGAGGGAGATAGAGAGAGGGAGGGAGGGAGATAGGAGGGAGAGATAGAGAGAGGAGAGAGGAAGGAGGGGGAGAGAGAGGTAGAGGGAGAGAGGGAGAGAAGGAGGGAGGGGCAGGGAGAGGGAGATGACTGCTCTTCTGGATCTTGAGGGGTAGTTGGCTGTCATCTGGCTTCAAAGTGTATTTATTTTCATCCGTTATGTTTCTTCTTTTCAGCTCCGAGGGCACCGGGAAAAGTAAAATATAACCCTTCAGAACAGGATGAAAGAGTTATATTCATCACTGGTAAAGCTCGAGCTCAAAAGATCTGGCTAAAGAGGAAGGTCAGATTCTTGTCCTGAAATGGGAAGAGAAGGCCAAGGATGACAGCTGAGTTTAAACGCTCGTGATAGCCTGGGAGGGATATGAGGGTATAGAATGTCTAACCACAGGGTATGACAGTCAAGTTGGCAGCCACCAATAGTGGAACTAAAGCTGCATCCGTTTTTATGTCCAATACATTTTTTAAAAAAAACGTTGGGAGCTTCGGTCACAGGTTGTGGCCATCAGCTTTATATTGTGGGATCATTCATTCAGAGGTTTTCTCTCTGGGCTCCATCCACAGAACTTCACAAATGAGAATACTTTTCAAGGCCTCCTTGCTGACCCAAATATTAGGATAGGTCAATCTGGAGTTATAGTTCAATTAAATAGTGTAAGTTATTTCCTGAAGGAAATCACCTGGAAAGACAGATACTGAAGATGGAAGCTTGAAAACACTTGGCCACCCTAATGGAAGAGAGGACTCATTGGAAAAGGACCACAGTGTTGGAAAAATTGAAACGCAAAAGGAGAAGGGATGGCAGGAGAGGCTGAGGTGGATAGATAGTGTAATTGACGAACAAGAATGAATTTGGCCCAAATCTGAGAGACAGTGGGGGACAGATGTCTATTATTTTTGGGATGCAGAAGGTAGCGAGCATGGTCAACCTCCATGGCTGCTGCTGTGTTGCAATAATCTTTTTGGGAGGAGGGCTTATTTTTGGGAGAAGGCTTATTTTAGCGCAATGCGGCTCCAAAACTGAATTTGCCTTAATTATTCAGGGAGCTGTCATTTTCAGGGAAACAGGGTAGAAGTAAACTATGAAGTGCAACTCACACAACAGGGATAACATCAAGATTGTATGCACAACTACATTCTGTACTAGTTGTAAGTTTCAAGTAATCTTCAAGGGCAGCCCCATGTATAGGGGGCTTAGCAATAATTCAAAGGGGGAATGGCACTCTTTTTAAAAAAAAACTGGACAAATGACGAAAGTGGTTTGGGACTAAAAATCTACAGGATATTGTTGAAGGATGAACTTATCTGAAGTTCTAGCTACAACTAAATAAAGCTAAATTACAAAAAATACATTGGCCTAAGATCAGGGGTCTCAAGCTTGGCAACTTTACCACTCTTATGAGGGGCAACTAATATGAGTTTTGTTACTTGTTAACTAACATAGTTAGTTTGTATTTTTAATCGATTTACTATTCTTTCTTTTAAAGTGACTGTTCAAGTTTTATTAGCTTTTAACATTCCTAAACTGATAAACACGCTGGAGGCCAGTCCTGATAAGACAAGTTTGTTAGTACAAATTGGGGTCTGGCTTATCTCTTGTGCAACCCCTAAACACCTTTCTCCTTACAATTTATTCCCTTCAGACCTCATTTTAATAAACATGTATGGTATTATCCTGTCCAATCAACTTTACTCTTTCGGGTTTCTTTGTTATGTTAACTATTAAAGGGGATGTAAGCTAAAGATCAGGGTTCCTCTTTGAATGAGAATCCCTTTTGTCCTGAATATTCTGATAAGTTTGTAATAAAATGATCTTCCTGTCTCAGTTGTCTCATTGGAAATATGCACACTGAGGCACGGGCCTGAAAAGTCATATTTGGCCATATGTGGACTCCAACTCCAGATTCCTCAGACAGCATGTTGACTGCAGATTTTCTGAGGTGAAGTCACCAAGTCTTAATGTTGCAAGTTTGGAGACCCCCCCTTGCCCTAAAAGGATTCGTGTGTCAGCGTTCCAAGTATCTTGTAGAATTAAATCAGAGTCCCCAAGGCAAAACGATCCTTAAAGTTCCCATTTAATAAGCAGACATCTTAGCACATCTGTGTTAATCCCAATTCGGAAATCCTCAGAATTCCACCCAGTTAAAAGTTCATGATCTTGTCCCCCACCCACAATCCATCACATGGTCCAATCTTCTTCCAAGCTAGCGTCTCTACCCAGCTGCTTCGGTCAGGTATAAAAAGATGCGGAGACAAAAGATGGACCTTGGCTTCTAGAAAGAATGATAACAAGACATTCCCAATCCTACTCCTGTCTATTCCCCGCTCCCTCAACTATCCTAATGAAACAGCATAATGAAATAAGAGAAAATTGTGGCAGGACAAAATCTAAAAGGAATATATTGCAGGCCTGACATCGTGCTTATGAGGAAAATATCCACAAAGCCATACCAGCTCAGAGTTTGAACACATGCGTTCTCTTCAGAGAGCAATTTCATGAACGAGGGGAAACGATGTCTACCTGGACCTGTGGAGAGTCATGACCAATCATTATTAATAAAACTAAGGCTAGAAGGATCAACGGTTGGACTCCACCTAATAAGTCAACATCCCAGGAAGTGCTTAATTGTCTATGCAAGTTCTCCATTCAGCCATTAGGTCCAATGTAAATCAAGCTTCCCTGAAAACATGACACACTGCTGCCATTCAAGCTAATGTTACCTCACGGCCTTTGAAACGATTTTGCTGAAACCCAAAGTAATTACTATATCCCACCAAAGCTCAGCTCTTGTTTATCTGTCTTCTCCTCTTTGTGGAATGCTGTAAATATTGCATGAGGATATGAACAGAGAAAGGCTGTTATATCCATTGCTTTTTAGAATTCACTCATCTTTTTCAAGGGATGCACTGTATAATGTGATCTGATAAGTGGGTGAGCATGTCTATGCATACGTGTGCATTCCAATTTTTAATAAAAAAAAGTTATAACAGACTGTAACAGTCTAGAATAAACTGCTTTGTCATCTGTAAAATATAAGCAGCCAAAATCCTCAAGCAATTCCTCAGCAGCAACCAGAGCTTATGATACCCGTTTTGTTCAGTTATGTTTATTTTCAGCATTTAAGTCACTTCTCTACCAAAGGACCTTTCTCAGTTAAAAATAATACTGTAATACATATTGGAAATAAATAGTTCTTTTGTTAAAAAAAAGCCTCATCAGCAGGACGTCGGGCAATCAAGAGGATGAATGCATCGTTCTCTTTTATTGTTATTATTTGCTCTCTTAATGGAACTGAATTTTTGCAACGTGGCAGAATATTCCCAGGTGAACATTACAATTCTCTCTGCAAACTGAAACAGTCCCAATCCATATTGGATATGCATATATCCATACGGATGCACTTATTTGTGTCAATGGGGAATCCTTACTTCTAGACCCCATAGGTATCTTCCTAAGAACATGTACAACAAACCAATTAGCTGCAATAATGGAAACAAAATAATTTCAAACCAGAAGGTGGACATGGACATGCATTCAAAAAAAACCATGCTTACACGATGGTTTAGTAGTGGGAGAGACTTCAAATGTAATTTACCAGATTCCCTACATGATTACTCCTGTGACTATGTAGGACTAATGCGGGGAAAGTTAACCACCAGATTACAGAAAGAACATGAGTGAGTGGTTAGATGAGGAAACCCAAACTCTTGGAAGCCTTATATTGCAATTAACAATGAACAATATTCAATCTCACAGCTATTAGGATGGTTGGCTGATCAGGGACAAAAATAGCCAGGGAAATGATTGAAGCCTGGGAAACAGGCCCTTTGTCAACCAATAGGAGAGCTGATTTACCACCAGTTTACCAGATACTTAGGAGCCAAGGGTGTGGTGGCATAAGAAATAACAATTAATGATATAAGGACCAAGGTGGTACAGTGGTTAGAGTGCAGTATTGCAGAATGCTTCAGCTGACTGCTAAGCTGAGTTTGGCAATTCAAATCTCACCGGTTCAAGGTTGACTCAGCCTTCCGTGCTTCCAAAGTGGGTAAAATTAGGACCCAGATTGTTGGGGGAAACATGCTGACTCTGTAACACGCTTAGAGAGGGCTGTAAAAAGCCCCATGAAGCAGTATATGTCTAAGTGCTATTGCTAATTGTTACCTCCCAAAGGCCATTAAATCCCACAGATTAGGCCTCCTCCGGGTCCATTACTGGCCAATGTCATCTGGCTACACCCGGGGGAGGGCCTTCTCTGTGGCAGCTCCGGGCCTTTTGGAACGAACTCCTCGCAGAGATTCGACCTCTCACCTCTCACCCAGGGCTTTCCGCAAAGCCGTTAAACCTGGCTGTGCCGGCAGGCCTGGGGTTCCCTTCCCTCTCGAATCGTGTGACTGTTGATTGTCTTTTTAAATTCTCTTGCACCTTGTTTGTTGTATTTACTTCTTGTTTACCCCCCCCCACCTTGGGTTTGTTAGCCACCCTGAGTCCTCTGGGAATAGGGCGGCATATAAATACAATAACCTTAAACCTACATGACTTATAGCCAGCCATCAACACCCCTAATTAACGATGAAAAGCGTACACATAACCAGGTACCAGAGGTAGGTTTCCAGCTTTTTTTTTACTATCAGTTTTCTAGTGCATGCAAGTGCCCTCGTGCGCACATGCAACCTTTCTAGTGCATGCGCAGGTGGGTGGGTGGAGCTTCCCGCCACCCGCTGCTACTGTCTTGCCCGATCCAGGCCAAACTGGGAGCAACCCACCTCTGCCAGGCACCATATAACAAAGTGTATGGAACACCTCAGTGCACACATTCTGAAGAGAGAGAAGGCCCAATGCTTCCAAAATCTTGGAGACAAAAACCTTTGGTTCTAGTGAAAACACAGATTGGATCCCGCAACATTATCCCAGGACACATATATTTGCCTTCATTTGTCAGAAGGTGGAATAGTGAGATAGCAAGAAGTTCCTGCTCAGTCACAGAAGGTCACCAGGTGGATACATTTCTGTCACAGCCTAAATATCTCACAAGATTTTTAGTATGGGGGGGAAAAACCAGGGGGAAGGAGCCCTGTGTATACAGCTTTGTGTTTCTGGAGTAAGGCGAAATATCAAAAGAGGTAACATAAACAGAAAATGAGATATTATAGTAATAGCAATAGCAGTTAGACTATATACCGCTTCATAGGGCTTTCAGCCCTCTCTAAGCAGTTTACAGAGTCAGCATATTGCCCCCACAAGTCTGGGTCCTCATTTTACCCACCTCGGAAGGATAGAAGGCTGAGTCCAACCTTGAGCCGGTGAGATTTGAACTGCCGAACTGCAGATAGCAGTCAGCTGAAGTGGTCTGCAGTACTGCACTCTACCCACTGCGCCACCTCGGCTCATGTAATATGAACATGATATTCAATACATGATATTGAACTTTCAAATGCAAGAGTTCAAGGATAGGAGGCACGATGAATGCTTCTGCACTTTTTGAAGTCGTTTTGCTTGCAAAGGGAGGTCTGAATCGGTCTACTGATCATGGGGGTACCTAGGTGCTCTCATGTTACACCCCTTTTAGGTGGCCTGCACTGGTTCCGGTTGTCTTCCGGGTGTGATTCAAGGTACTAATGTATGACCTTTAAAGCGCTCCATGGTTTAGGCCCAGGATACCTGTGAGAACCACCTACTGCCACCAGTAGCATTCCACCATCCAGTGCGATCCCACAGAGTTGGCCTCCTCAGGGTGCTGTTGACCAGACAGTGTCAGCTAGCGACCCCCAGGGGGAGAGCCTTCTCTGTGGGAGCGCCTTCCCTCTGGAATGAGCGGCCCCTGGAGCTTCGCATAATCCCCGACCTCCGGTCCTTCCGACACGCCCTAAAAGTTGGCTTTTCCAGCAAGCTGGCCTGGCCTGAATAGAATAAAATATAGGATTAATTTGGTTGTTAATTTTATTTAATTTTTAATTTTTTATTGTAAATATCAATTGGGGTTTTTTTTTGGATACTTTATTTATGTCCTTTTTAATTTTGTAATACGGTTTTCCTTTTATGTTGTACTCCGCCCTGAGTCCTTGGAGAAGGGCGGAATATAAATACAATAAACCTAAACCTAAACCTACTGGGCGCTCTCTGGCAGACTCTGTTGCTTTGCTAGCTCTAGGGTGATCCACAATGAGGGGGTCAGAAACATGGTAACCATGTTCTATGGTTCAACAAATGCAAAAGGGATGGAGCATTGGTCACATAGCCATGGCTACCATCTTGACTTGTTAACCACCCTCACCCCAAATGCCCCTAGCTATGCTAAAAATCAAGAATATAACACTGGCATATTTTATGGTTATTTTGCCTCCAAGGCTATTGATGCTGTTCTGGACCCGGCGTGCAACCATGCCAGGGGCCAGTCAGCTTTAAACTTCACGCTTTAGGATTGGTGTCTCTCAGATCAATTTATTAACAGGAATTCTTAGTAGCAAACCTACAGTTCAATATTAGATACATCTGACTTGATCTGTCCATTGCGCGATGTGAAAAGACTATGCTTTCCATTCCTCTGATGAATGGGGGTGAGGAAACATGTGTTTATCCCATTGTTCTCAAATAACACAGAAACCTCTTCACGGACCGTCCGGTCATAAACCAATTTTCCCGGGAGAGAGGGCCCGATATCCAATCAGGGAACACAGATATGGTCCATGTTATGGAACTACATTTCCCACAGGCATTCTGCCTACATTTCCCATAAGGTAGTTACATTTCCCATGAGGTAGTTTCTTAAAGGAGCAATTCTTAATTCTTATACTAGCTATATACTGTTGAGGTCAGCACACTCCCCGCCTGGAATTATAAATTCCACTACTTACTAACTTTTAACTAAAGGTGAACAAAGATATGATGTAAAAAATGCAAACTTGACTATCTAATCAACTGAGTTACACAAAGTGAAGGCATGACTATCTGATTAATGCATAACATCAAACATGTAACTAACTGACTAATTAACGGAGCATGCAAACCTAACTGATTAACTGGGTTACACAAAGCATAGCATCAAACAGTGCAAACAATCATGTAAACACAAAGCATGCAAAGCTTGAGGTTCAATCTTCTAGTTCAGTCTTCGGTAACAGCAGTTCTGGGTTGCTGATTGGTCTGGTGTAGAGCTTCTTGGTGGAAGTCTGCTTTGCGACCTGAGCTTCCATTTGGCGAACTAGTTCATCATTACTAGTAGGGCTTGATGCACAAGTCCCATAGGCTGTGAGTTCTAGTGGGCACAAGTCCCTTAGGCCATAAGTTCCAATACATGTCTTTAGGCACGAAGTTCCCAACTGGCGACAGTTCTTAATTCTTATACTAGCTATACACTGTTGAGTCAGCACTGATGCTTTAAAGCAGTGTTTCTCAACCTTGGCAACTTGAAGATAGGAATAGGAATAAGTTTATTTATAGGCCGCCCTTTATAGGGCAGCTAACAACTAATAGGGAGGGGATACAAACAGTAACATATAACATAACACATAATTAAAAATAAACAACATCATTCAGCATTTGGGTGGGGGCGAATCAATCTTTACCCCAGGCCTGACGGATAGCCAGCTCTTGAGGGCTGCGCGGAAGGTCTGAAGGGTGGTGAGGGTACGAATCTCCATGGGAGATCGTTCCAGAGGGTCGGATGCTGGCTGGGGAATTCTGGGAGTTGAAGTCCGGACATTCTTCAAGTTGCCAAGGTTGAGAAACACTGCTTTAAAAGAATAATAATGAGGTGTTGGAAATGTAGAAAGTTAGCACCCACCCCTCTCATAGAAGAATGAAATGTTCTAGGAAATATTTTAAAAAAAAGGCAGAATATTATACCTCCCCTGGATGAGAAAAGGAGAATATACTCTTGAAAGCAATCCACACCTTTGTTAATAGCTTCGGAAAGACTGGGCCACCTTATCTACAAGACAAAAGAGATCTTCAGCCTCAGGGTTGATAGGATTAGCCCTCACTCAAGATCCAAACCAGGACAAAGCCATTAAGCCATAATAGGAATTGCCAAACACCCTTTCAGAACACAAGTATCTTCGTTACAATCACCCAGCACAGGTCAATCAAGTTTGACTCTACAAGGTTAGCTGTGACCCCTACAGCAGCCAACAGCTTGCCACAGGAACAGGAAGCTCAAATTCAAAGCCCAAGAGAGAGTCTCTTTCTCTCTCTGAAAACTACCGGAGGTTATCAAAAAAGCCACTCCATCGCCACCCTCTACTTCACACCAGCCATGCACACGCGTCCCATTTCCTGATGCGTCACTCCTCTTGGACGTACCCAGGCACTCCCTCCAGTGCAACAGGCAATGGCTTTCGTGCGCAGCCAGTGTGAGAACAGGCTGGCGACAGCAGAGGCTTTTTCGGCGACCTCCGATAGTTTTCGGCAGCCTCCAGCCAGCCGTCGCCTCTTTGCCAGCTGCTTCCCGGCAGCCTGGGAGGCTTCTTGCAGTCACACTGAAGAAGAGAACTTGCCTCCCAGAGTCTAGACTAACCACAGTGGGAGGAAGGTAAGCTGCCCGAAGAAAGAGGCGTGGTGGGGGAGGAAACAGGGTTAGGGTTGGGGCTGCTGATGGAGGGGAAACGTGTGTGACTGGTGAAGGGAGAACGGGTGGTGAGCAGGCAGCAGCTCCGAGGCAAGGTTGGAGCCGGGGAATAGCTTATTCCCCCCACCCGGCGAGGTGGGTGACAGCTCTGGGGCCTCAGGGAATGGCCCGTCCCTGACTCCTGACCAAAAGCGAGGGCGAGTGGCAGTGGTGAGTTTCAGACAGTTCGCACCACTTCGGGAAAACTGGTTGTTAACTTTCTCAGCAGTTTAGTGAATTGGCTGTTGGAAGAAATCATTAGGGCAGAGAACCGGTTGTTAAATTATTTGAATCCCACCACTGGGGACTGTGCAGCATGCTTACTTACCTTTGATGAACTGAGCAGAGCCGGTGAGGCATGGAGGCAACTGGCAAGGGGAGTAGCTGGGCCGTGTGGCGAAGCAAAGTCAATATATATAGGGATGGGCGGGGTGAGAATCAAGTAGGCGGGTGGGGTGAGCATCGAGTGGATGACTGGGTGGGGTGTGTTGGCCAGCCTGAAGTTGCTACCGGTTTGGCGACCCAGGCAGAATTTCCCTTACCGCTTCGCTCCGGACTGGTGCAACTGGCTGAATACTATCTCTGTTTAGCGGTCATAGCGGGCTCTGTAATGTTGTCTGAGCTCCCAGGTTTGGTTGAAGTTTGGGATGCTGAGATGATGCAATGAAGAGACTTGTGTTCTGAAAGAGTGTTGGGCAATTCCGTTAGGCTTAATGGCTTTTTCCTGGTTTGGATCTTGAGTGAGGACGATTTGCTTATGAATAGAGCTACCTAGAATACTTTGGCTTCTTTTAATAAGCTCTTTATCTTTTAAGTGCTGACATCTGCTGGGGGCAATTAAGGAAGGTGGGGGGGCTGCTTTCCATGAGCATGTTTTCTCCATTCTTCATCCGGGGAATATAATATTCGCTTTTAATATTTCTCAGAATATTTCATTCTTCTAGGAGAGGGTGGATGCTAACTTTCTACAGAACAACGCTATGAAAATGAATGGCCAGGGATTATATGCTGGGCATTCAGTGTGTAAATTGGAGTGATGCACCCATCTTGATTGTCGGTGGGTTGAATATTTTTTGTATTGAGTTTGGATGCCGGAGCGGGGTGGGGTATCAATAGAAAGGAGACAACATTCAGTTTAATCTACATCAGAACAAAAACGAACAAGGTAATTTTTACTGCCGCTGCAAATTACGCCTGGCCCTTGTTTTTCCTACTCCAAGTATAGTATTTTATATCCCCCATTCGATCAAGAGAACCAACTGATAGAACGATCCCTGCTTAATATTTTTCCTACTACAGGTTACACTTTCAGTGTGCTGAAATAAATTGCTTCCCTTTAATGATTTCTCCCTTATTGGTTATTAGGGAGGGAGAAGTGAAAAACAGAAGGGGCTTCCAGCTGGAGGCTTCACTTAGCATTTAATATTACGATGCAGAAAGGGCAAAGGAACAAACAACTTTCTACACGATTTGAGTTCACATCAAATGCAAGGTGGGCCCTGCATTGAGCATGTGGTTTTATATACAACATATTTATATTTGCAAACATAAAATTAAAAGTTAATTGAGCCACTGTGCTATAGCTTTCTTGAAAATGATGTGGCTTGTCTGGCTGCATTACATTTCAGCTTCTGATGCTGGACCTTTGAGATACGAGAGTTGGGCTGATTCCTAGAACATACGTAAAATAACAGAGTTGGAAGGGATTTTGGAGGTTCTTCTAGTCAAACCCCCTCCTCGAGCAGGTTACCATATATCCGTGTATGGCGAACGTATGGCACATGTGCCATGAGTGGCAGGCGGAGCCCTCTCTGCGGGCATGTGAGCTTTGCCCCAGCTCAGCTGTGCCGCGCATGCAGGTGTGTCTTCCACTGGCCAGATGGTTTTTGGATATCTGCCACACATGTGTGTGTGGGGGGGGAGGGGGCACCTGCGGAGATGCATGCACATGCATCTCATTTTACTGACATGGGAAAAATGAAAGGCTGAGTCAACCTTGAGCCAGTTAGGATCGAACTAGTGGTAGTCAGCAGAATTATCCTGCAATGCTGCATTGTAACAACTGCACCACAGGTCTTACCGCCCCCCTTACTTCACTTCCTATGTAGAGACAGCAATAATCACACAGGAGGAGAGGAGGAGGAGGAGGAGGAGGAGGAGGAGGAGGAGGAGAGGAAGGGAAGAAGAAGTAGGAAAAGAAGGGAGGGAGGAGAAGAAGAGGAAGAAGAGGAGGAGGAGGAAAAGGGAAGAGGGGAGGAAGAGGAAGAAGGAGGAAGGAGGAAAAGGAGGAGGGAGGAGGAGAAGAAGAAGAAGAAGAGGAGGAGGACGAAAGAGGAAGAGGAGAAGGAAGAGGAAGAAGAAGAAGAGGAGGAAGAAGAGAGGAGGAGGATGGTAGGGGAAGAAGACGAGAAGGAGAAAGAGGGAGAGGAAGAAGAGGAAGGGGAGGAGGAGGAGGAGGAGGAGAGGAAAAGAGAAGGAGAGAGAGGAGGAGGAGAGGAGGAGGAGGGGAGGAGGAGGAGGAGAGAAGAACCACCAGCATGGATCTGTTTTTTGTAGTCTCCTATTGTGGCATTGCCTAATTAATAAGACATATCTGTTGGAACACTTCCACAAATAAGTCTGAAGAGGCATTTTGTAAGATTTTTGGATCAGCATTATGCCCCCAATAGCTTCTGTTTCCTCAGAAGCAGGTTTGTTGAAGCCTGATTCTTGTGATCATTTATTTACATGCACTCTGCTCAGAGAAGCCATTTCTTAGGTATTTTGTATGCATATCAGATTCTGACAAGTGATTGTCAGCCGGCTGCATTTTGCAACTACATTCGACATATGGAGTATGTTTTATTGTGTCAAAAGCTATGCAATATCACCAGACAATGTAATTTGGTAATTGAAATGCTTTGAGGCTCATTTCTTTCTGGCTCACGGGAAGATATATTAGAGACACATTTACAGTTTGTATATTTTTAAGACTGGCTGAGAGCGATCGGTAATTCATTTCCCTACTCCCCACCATGTAGAAATAAAAATACAGATAGCCTAAGGCCAACTGTTGCACATTATGAGCAGAAGAGGCTAAAACTGCCACCAGATCTGAAATATTTAACTCGAAGCAAAAATGGACCCCAAGAACGGTGCATTATTTTTTATTCTCCCTATTAACTTGCTCACCTATTCATCATTAAAACGAACAAACAACCTGTTCAGAAATGGATTTCAGAGATGAAATAAAATTGAATTTAACAAATTATGTCAGCCGCACAAACCTACAGTTTGAATAGTCACGGATCCTATAATAATTTTTATTGATGCATGTAATGGCTTATGAAGGTGTGTGTATGTGAAACGACCTGAGATTAATATTCTAACTGTTTCTATCATTTTTGATTAGTCAAGCACAAGGAAGAGTTCGAATAAAAGCTACAAGATCCAGGCTAGGCCCAAATTTAGACCCCCTATGGATGCTACCATTGTCTCGATCTCTTTGCTGCCCTCAAATGATCATTTAGATGTCAACAGTTCTGAGGACCTTATTTAGGCACTGAAAAAAACATGAACAAGGAGATACAAACTTTTTGGCAACTGGGTACCATGGGTGTTTCAAAAAGGTATTGTATCTGTATTCCTCAGTGTTCCTCAAACTTGATGGCTGAGGAATTCTGGGAGTTGAAGTCCACACCTAAAGTTGCCAAGGTTGAGAAACACTGCTGTAGGCACTTTCAGGAAACAGAAGATGGAATACATGGCCACTCAGACAAAGCCATTTACCTAAAGCAAAATGTCCCTGGTTTGTTGTAGTTAACCTCTCTAGCCCAGAGGATGCGTCCAGCTTATTTTTATTTGGTTTTAGGTGGGTGCAGATCCGGGGTGAAATCCACTTACCTTTGCTACCAATTCGGTAGCAATGTGACCGCACGCAGGACCTTCTGCGCATGCGCAGGGGCGTGATGACGTCTGGGCAGGTGGGCGAAGCCTGCTACCAAGCACGCCTGCAAAGGTAAGCAAATAGCAATGGGGGGTGGAGAATCCACTGTGCCCCACGATTTAGATTAGCTGATAAGCAAGAAATCCTGCTCTTTCTAGCTAATACAAATCACGTGTCATAGCTGATCCATCGGAAAACCGGTTCGCCTGAATTGGTAGCCTTTTTTTACTACCGGTTCAGTCGAAGCAGACTCTAGAAAGAGTGCAGAGAAGAGCAAACAACCAGGGACTTGAAGCTGTTAGGGGACTGGATGAGGGCTAACAAAATCGTGCTCAAACCCAGATAAGACCGAGTGGCTGTGTGTTTCCCCTCCCACCAATTCGGCACATATTCCACCTCTCAGGCTGGGGGGTCAAACACTATACCCCTCAGACAGGGTCCGCAACTTGGGAGTCCTCCTGGATCCACCACGCTGACTTTCGAACACCATCTGTCAGCTGTGACCAGGGGGGCATTTGCCCAGGTTCGCTGGTGCAGCCAGTTGCGCCCCTACCTGAACCGGGAGGGGCTCTCACAACAGTCATTCGGGCCCTTGTGCCTCTAGGCTGGAGTACTGCAATAGTGCTCTACATGGGGGTCTGCCCTTGAAGAGTATTCCGGCGACTTCAGCTAGTCCAGAATGCTCCAGTACGCTTGCACGCGCTGGCCAGCTGATTTTGGCCTTGATTTTTGGCCTTTTTTTGCCCTCTGGAGATTCCGGGAAGCCTCCTAAGCCGCGGAGGGAGAAAAATGGGCTGAAAGAAGCAAAACAGAAGTCCGTTCCCGAACTTCCGGTTTGCATGTTGGGCCATTTTTTCACCCTCCCCAGCTCCTAGAAAGCCTCTGGAGCCTGGGGAGGGTGAAAACAGACATACTGGTTGGAAAATGGGCTGTTCCGGAGAGCCTGCAGGAGGGGTTGGGGAGGCTATTTTCGCCCTCCCCAGGCCTCTAAGAAAGCTGTGCAACGCATGCGTGGGCAGTGGGGGGGCATGTGTGCTGCGCAGGGGGTACAGCATGGTGTTGCATTTAATTTGGGAGTGGTTGGTTTTAACATTCGATGGTAACAGGTTCCCTGTCACTGATATAGGGTTTCCTGCTTAAACAGGGGTTAGACTAGAATATCGCCAAGGTCCCTTTCAACTCTGTTATCGTTATTCTAAACTTTATCATGCAGGGCAAGATAGAGCAGATGCAAATATCAGAAGGACTTTGGGAGAAAGAAGAATAACACAGTCTGCAATAGATTGTAATAGTTGAAATTAGTGGCAGGTACTATAAAACATTTTTTATTGCTGCAGTGGAAGAAATTGGCTTCAATTTTCTTTCAATTTTCATAAGTCTCTTTATCCTACTTAGGCTCTGCAGACAGAAAATGTTTTCTGTGGACAGTCCTCAAATGCAAAATTGTAGTCTTAGGTGTCCTAATGGAAGCTCAAAAACACAACATCAGGATGTGGAGGGTTGAGCAACACTTTGTTGGCTTCCAAGATGAGAAAGCAATTAAGGAGGTGATTGACTCAATTTCTTTTTCCATGCTAAATATAATGGAACAAAAGTGGTGGTGTTTTTCTTCTTCTTCTTTTTCCCCCTTATCCACTGCCTTTTAAGAAGATGCCTCACCGGTATAAATGCAGAAGCATTTTTCTGCCTTGAATTTCAGTCGCTAACCTCTTGAGTGCTGAGGTTAAGCCTTTGAAGAAGTTTGGCAAGAGTCTTTCAGATCTTTTTTTTTGTGTGTGTGGGGGGGGGGGGGGGGATGATAAACAAAAGCTGTCTTCCATTGATTTATCTAACCCACCTGTCGTGGTGAGGGACCGAAGCCATACCTGAGACGCCACGTACTTAAAAGGGGAGATGTTTGCAGGAAGAAAGAGGTACCAATTAAAGGTGTCATGAAGTTAATGAAAAATAATAGAGCGATTGTTGATTGCGGCACTTGCGGTGACTTTCAAGCTGGCCATTAATGGAGCTCATAAAGTACTCATCCAGCGCCTCGGTGCCTAAATTCATCGACACATCTTTTTCCAATTTAGTTGGGCTAATTCGTGATTTAATGAAAATGTCTGTAATCATGTACTTTATAATACGAGAGTTGTAGTTTATTAACTCTGGACTATGTCAGACCTCGATGGAATGTAATTGCCCCAGCTCTCAAGGCAGCATGACACCCCATGAATATATCTCATTTGTTGTTGTTGTTGGTGTTGGTTGTTGTTGTTGTTGTTGTTGTTGTTAGAGAGATTCTGGCATTTGAAGGCAGGTAAACAAGATCTGAACTAAATAGTAAACTCCAGCTTTTCACAGGAGGATGCCCAGCTGCTCCCGGTCTGAACAGCATTTGCAGATTCCTGACATTGTTCGATGCCATTTCAGATTAACAGCAGAATGAACAGAGTTGGAAGGGACCTTATAGTCATCTAGTCCAACCCCCCCCCCGTGCTCAAGCAGGTGACCCTGTCAGCTCCGGCCAGCCCAGAGGCCTGAGCTGCCATTCAGGGGAGAAAACCAGGCATTGCCAAGACTCACCAGAGTTCCCCTCCTCCACAAGCAGTCCCAGCTGAGACACCTACAATGTTCTTGATAACTGACTGAAAACAATCCATGATTAATTGCCGGGTGGTTTTCATTCTGGGTCATGAGGTGATGTGTGCAGCTTATCCTAATTACCAAGTAACTATAAAAGGTGGTGGAGAGCAACCGGGTGGCAGCTCTGGCAATTTATTCATTGCCTTAGTGCTTTGTTGGTCAGTTCATGCTGGAGGAAGAAGATAAACTGCATTTTCAAAACCATCTCTGTGTTTGGCTGTTTTCATTAACCCTTCGGAACCTGACAGTTTGTCAGAGCTCTCAGCAGAGCTTACACCAGAGCTCACACCATGGCTGAAGGTACAGTGCTTGGGTTGGAGGCTGTGGGCTTGGAGGAGTCTGCCGTGGCAACTGATATAATTGTGCTGAAGGCTGTGTCAGGGCCAGCAGGAGAGGCAACATTGGATATAAGTCTAAGGACCACTTGGTGGCATGGAAGCCTACAGCAGAACCTCTAGAGGCTGATGTGGGCCAGGCCCATGCAGGAATAACATGGGATTGGTGTCTGGGCTTGCCAGTGGCTCAGGACCACAAAGGCTTACCACCCATGCTCCCAGCTCACCTCTTCTGGAACCCATTTCACCCAATGGTGTGAAAGGTGCAGCTCAGACAATGATTGGAGTTACTCCACTGTGGCAGCCAAACTCTACAGATGCTGCAGGAAAGGTTTGGGGAAGTGGGCTTTCGAAATAATGGAGATGGCAGTGGTCGAGTGGTCCCCTGGAACATGGATCCCAACGGCAGAGGGTGTTGTTGGACAGCCCAGCATAACCAATCCAGAACGGTATGGTGCCCAAGGGGCTGCAAGAGTAGGAGATCAGCAGTCCAAGCTAGGTTTACCGCAAGCTGCCTGGGACACCTGCGGGAGAACGAGTGGCATGAGAGAGCTATGCACCCCAACCTCTCCTTATCTAGAGGGGGTCTCTAGCTGGTCATGGGCCCAGAGTGATGGGATGCTGGGACACACTGCAATACAGGCTACTTTTGATGGTAGCCCAGAATGAGTGGCCTTCTTCTTAGGCCAAGTGTTAAATCACATGGATCGTTACGGCCATATGTATATGTCACAGTGGGACATAGTGATGACCGTGATTGCAGGTGATGGACAGAGAGGCTGCTGACTGGGTTGCTGATCTGTATGGGGATCATGCTGTGGAACTCCGGGTACATTAGTCTGTTCCTGATGACACTGCGGGAGATGTTTAAAGATACCACCAGGATACAGTGGGCGGAAGTGGAATTGTGGCCTGCAGGATGAGGTAAACAAGTAGCCAAATACATCAGAGAGTTCCGGCATCTGGCTGACAAAGTGAAGATGTGGCCAGAGAGGTTGTGCATTACTTCAAGGCTGGTCTTGACTGAACATTATGCCGGGCCTGCATCTACAGAGGATTGCCACCTAGACTGAATTAGCTATAGAGTTCCATGAGGATTAGCCAGGAAGGGAGTGGGGTACACAAAGACAAAGACTGCCACAGATGCGTCCTATCGGATTTGCCCCGAAAACCATGTAACTCACAATGGTCACTATGGTGAAACCTCTGTCCCTGATGGCATCCAGCCATCCAGCCACCCATAACATGTTTTTGAGGCAGGAGGCATAGAACGGCAGTATGCCATGAGACCGGTCCTACAGTGTCTGTGGCACACCAAGAAAAAAAAAGGGAACAGCCAGGAAGAGTATGAGGGGTGGCCAGAAGAAGTTACATGGGGTGAGCCAACCAGTTCCTACACCAGTTGGCTCCAGCCCATCGCGTGATATGCTCAATACCATGGAAGTGACAGGGAAGAGGGTTCCAACCTTATTTTTTTTTTAAAAAATATATATTTTATTCATTTTCAGATTCCATTTTACAGTCACTTATATACTGGATATTTGCTATAAGAAAAGAAATAAAATAAAATAAAAAAGAAAACACAACTCATCATCAGTCACAACCCCACCTGACACTCCATCCTCCATACACCCCATCTTTCCCCTCCAACTTTCCTTTCCTCCCTCTAACACTCCCCTTCCCTACTTCCCTATCCCCTCAAACTTCCCTTTCTCCCCTTCCTCCTAGCATTCCCCTTACGCCCTCCTTACATTCCCCTCTTACTCCCTCCTTGCTCCTCCCTCTTCTTTCCCTCTACCTCTCCCCTTGGTGTGTTCCTTTATTCAACTCTTATTGAGCTATAATATGATAAAAAAATAAGAAATAAAAAATGAAATAAACCAAGGAAAAAAAATATAAAGAAAGAAAAGAAAAAAAAGAAAGAACAACCGTATACAAGTGCATTCTTCTTCTTATTGAAACTATATGAGCTCCCACCCACCCACCCCCCCATAAATCCCCATCCCTAGTCCCCCCGACCTTCCCAGGGCCCACACCTGGCACTGCCCTCTGTTAAACCCCTTCTAAAGTATCTTATGATCGTATGAATTCAAAATAAAAGTAATATATATAAAAAAAAAATAGATAAAAAAGAAATTACAAATTATAAAAAGGAAAAGAAAAGAAAAGAAAAAAAAAAGGAAAAAAAGAAAAAAAGAGCTCTTGGTATTAAGCTCAGCCCCCCATCTTTATTTATGTTTAGACAGTATAAATCATTCTATATGTATTCTATTCTCGTCTCTTGCTTCTTTGTTATTTACCCCAACCTCCTATAGACTCTCCAGTTCATCTTCCTTAACCTTATTTTCAAATAAAAATTTACACAAATTTGTGCAAACATCAGTTTACGATCTAGCTCAAAATAATCTCACCAAGCTTTCCCTTCTAGTAAGATTTAAGCAGCGTGGATCTTTCCACATATTCAAATAATACTTTACACAAGAATCAGTTTGCATTCTATCTTAAAATACTCTCATCAAGCTAACCTTATATTCAAATAAAAATTTATAGAAGTTTATGCAGACATCGGTATACAATCTAGCTCAAAATAATCTCACCAAACTTTCTCTTCTAATAAGAATTAAGCAGCATGGATCATTCCCCATATACTTTACACAAGAATCAATTTGCCTTCTATTTTAAAATAATCTCATCAAGCTTTCCCTTCTAATAGGATTTAAACAATGTAAATCATTTCACATGCATTTTACCCTCATCCTTTGCATTTAAACAACATAAATCATTCCGCATTCATTTTACTCTCATACCTTGCTTCTCTGATGTTTACCACTATTTCCCATAAGTTCCAACCTTATGATAACTAAGCCTATCAAACTGTTTGTGATACCAGTAGTGGTGGAAGCGGCCAGGCAACGACAATGTACAGCCCTGATCAATTCAGGGTGCACTCCTTGCCTAATGAATGCCACAGTTGCTGATACTCTGGGGGTGGGCCTCAGGATGTTGGCTAGGCCGATCCGTTTCAAATAGATGGATGGGTTGGTATTGGGGGCCAACCAGCCACGCATGTAACTGATCAGGTAGTATTGCAGATAGGGCCCCATTGGAGGTCTTGCGGTTTGTAGTAGTCCCAAACATTATAGAGTAGATTGTACTAGGCCTGGTGTGGTTGGACAAATGGGGACCCACGATATGGTGGGGTGTGGTAGTAGGCATCTCAGAATAGGCCTCAGTCCTGACCCCCCTCTTCATGAGGTCCAAACCACGGCCCAGGGCCCAGTGGGATTGCGAGCTACAGTGCCGTCAGTATATACAATTGGGGAGGAGCGATTCCCTCAGATATATGCAGACTTAAGAGATGTATGTAGCAAACAGGAATGTGATACTTTGCCCCCTCACCACCCCATGGATGGTGCCATGGAACTACTCCCTGGGCTACATTGCCAAAGCTCCGGATGTATTCTATGATCCCGCAGGAGCTAGCAGAAATGAGGGCATATATAGAAAAGAACTTAAAAGGGGGCTTTGTTCAGCTAGCTTGATCAAGGGTAGCTGTCCCTGTTTCTGTTCTGGGAGAAAAAGGATGGTGGCTTACGCCTCTGTGTTGACTTCCGGGGCCTTAATGCCATCTGTTGTGGAACATCTGTACCCTCTTCCTTTAATGAAGGACATGCTGGCTAGGTTAGTGGAGGGACGTATATTCACAAAATTAGATTTAAGGGAGGCATATTATAGGGTACGCATTCGGGCTTGTGACGAATGGAAGACAGTCTTTAATTGTCCACTGGGCAGTTACCCGTTCTGGGTTATGCCCTTCACACTGCAAGGAGCCCCAGCGGTGTTCATGCAGCTAATTAATGAGGTGCTGCATGAGCATCTGTATCAAGGGGTGCTCGTCTATTTGGATAATGTCCTTATATATACCAAGACCATGGAGCAACATGTAACTCTTTTATGTCAAGTGCTTAAAAAGCTGCTGGACGCACATTTATACATTAAATTATCTAAATGTGAATTCCACAGGATGCAACTGTATTACTTTGGGTTCTGTATGTCACCGAAAGGGGTGGAGATGCACCCCGCGAAGGTAAAGGCAGTGTTGGATTGGCAGAGTCCTAAAACCCACAAGCAGTTGCAGATTTTTTTAGGGTTTGCCAATTTCTATCACCATTTCATCCTGTCCTTTGCCCAAGTGGCCTTCCACTAACTGGCATCTTATGTACAAAACATCTCATGACAAACCCTCGACCGGGAAGCCCAGTTGCATGGACAACAGCGTGTCAACAAGTGTTTGAGCATCTGAAATCCCTGTTTGCCCAAGAGCCAGGACATTGAAACATCCAGAGCCCACTAAACCATTTGTGGTTCAGGCAGATGCCAGTGATGTGGCTGTGGCCACAGTCCTCTTGCAAAAGAACAATGAAGGAGTCCTACAGCCATGTGCCTACACCTCAAGGAAGTTGACAGGGACCAAACACAACTGGCCCATTTGGGAGAAGGAAGTGTTCGTGATCTGGTGGGCCCTGTTGATGTGGTGGCATTTACTAGAAGCGGGAATGGATACCCTTCAGATCTGGATGGACCACAAGAATTTGGAAGCCCTCCAGACCCCACAAAGATTGTCGTCAAAACAAGTTAGATGGGGCCTTATATTTTCAGTGATTCAACTTCCAATTAAAATTATACCAGGGGGCAAGAACTTCTCAGCTGATGCCCTCTCCCACAAACCACAGTATCGCAATAAAAGGGAGGATCTAGTGCAGGCTATCATCCTCACAGGTTAGGGTGTTAGCATCCTCCTCACAGGCTAGGGTGTTAGCCACTCAACAGGTCCCACAGGCACCAAACCTGTATGCCCAGGGGGAGGACCTCTCCAGAGCAATCCAAGCACCCTGTGACCAATGGTGCTGCGGAGAGGGCAAACACCATGGTGAGCGCTACTTAAGGTGTTATGTCCAGTACCAACAGACCGATTGGGCTGAACTCCTCTCCTTGTAGAAGTTGCATATAACAATGCAGTGCACAAAGGTATGGCTACAGGGTAGGAATTTGTCCCAATTCCAGAATGTCCTCAAGTGTGCCCAGATGACATGACCTCGCAGGAGTGGGTAGCCTGGATGCAAAAAGTTTGGAAAGTGGTGAGGGATGCATTATGTCACCTTTTTGCCACATATAAAAAGAGTGCTGATAAAAGACGGAAGGTGCAAGGACCTTTCCATATAGGCCAGAGGGTATACCTCTCCACTAAATATCTCAGACTGCCATTGCCATGTAAGAAACTCGGACCCAAATTCATTGGGCCTTTCCCAATCATGCAAGTTATTAACGCGGTCACAGTGCAGCTAAGACTCCCCCCTCTACTGGGGAAAACACATCCAGTCTTCCACTGCAGCCTGCTCTGATCAATTCAGGCATCTGATATCAGAGGAGGTCTGCTACGGCCGCTAGACCTGATTACTATAGATGGGGAACAGCACTATGTAGTGCAAGATATACTAGATACCACATGGCACAGGGGACAATTACAATACCTTGTTTTATGAAAAGGTTATCCCCTGTCGGAGACATCATGGGTTCATAGAAAGGACTGTAGGGGGGCCCACCTGATTCTATAGAAGAGAATCAATGCAGTTTAGGGTAGAGCTGTGGAGTTTTTGGTACTCTCTGCACTTAGTTATTCACTTGCAGACATTCATACCCAATGATTATAGTCCTAACCAAGGACCTTAACAATTATTATGTCAGACCTGGAAGCCATCTTTTACATTGGGCCTTCAGGCCTGCCACACTTTCTGCTGTGGGAAAATGGGAGGGGGGATTGACGAAAAAAATGTCCTTCTGGGTTCGGCTCCAAGTGGGGGAAAAGACACTCTAGACATGGAGGCTGCTTGGAAAGATGGTTTATTGGTGGACAGGATCACATGGCTTGAGTCCTGAAGAGAAAAGGTGATCACATGCTTCAATGTTGGTGGAGAAGAAGAGAAGGGAGGACTGAGATGCTGAGTCCCTGGTTTTATGCCCTCTCTGGCCTTTGATCTTGAGCTTGTATTCTGATTGGTTGTCAGACTCCCATGGGGCCATGCAGGGGCAACTCTCTAGGCTGTGTTTTGAATCCAGGTTTGGTTGAGTTCTCAGATGCCATGTGGTCAGTTGGGTAAAGGGCCAATATTATCATGCCTTAATCCCATCCCCCTGGAGCTGAAGTGGAAACCCTTTATTATGTAAAGTGGACTAGCTCAGGCTTTAATGGCTCATTGACAAAGTGGGGATGGGCAGGAAGCTACAGGCAGCTATTCTGTCTTTTAAAACATGTTTTCTTTCTTTTCACATCCAGAGAAATATTCTACCTTTCAATATTTCCTAGGATATTTCATTTTTCTGGGAGAGGGCTGGGTGATAACTTCCTACAGGATTATACAGAGTATGGGTGAGATATAGTCTAAATAACATTCCTTCCTCCTGAGTGTCAAGGACAATTTGCCCTGCAGCTGTGATGGGGTGACTGGAGATATCTCCGTTTTGGAAGGTGCCTGATTGGGCCATGTGATGGACATGTGGGTGCTGGGCAGGGGCTTGAAGTTTCTTTTGGGTGGGGAAAACTTGGAAACTTTCAGATTCGGGTTTTCCCAGCTGTGCCAATATGACATCTCTAATAAAATGGAACTTTGAGGAAACTGAAGCCATTCATTAGGGGTTCAGGCTAATGACATATTAAGGTAGCATTTAAAAATGTAGCCAGTTCCAAGCTAGGTATTTGTAATTCGGGTGTTCACATCTGTACTATTACTATTATTTTATTTAATTATACCAAGGAGCCCTGGTGGCAGAGTAGTTAGATTGCAGTACCACAGGCAAATTCTGCCCACAGCCTGGAGTTTGATCCTGACAGGTTACAAAGTTGACTCAGCCTTCCGTCCTTCCGAGATTTGTAAAATGAGAATCCAGAGGATTGGGGGCCATATGCTGACTCTTAGAGAGAGCTGTAAAGCCTATGAAGTGCTATATCAGTCTACATACTATTACTATCATTTAACTATTACTATTATATGGTTCATCACACAATCAGACGGATTATGTGATTTCTTGATGCCTTGCCTTCAGAAGTTGTGCATGCTCTGTCACTGGAGGTTTTTAAGAAGAGATTGGACAACCATTTGTCTGAAATGGTCTAGGGTTTTCTGTTCAAGCAGGGGGTTGGACTAGAAGACCTCCAAGATTCCTTCTGACTCTGTCACTCTGTTATATCTCGTAATAGCAAGCCACAATTTTTTTAATCAAATATGACCCATGCCAGAAAACCAGAGCTGGGTTTCACATTTTATTACCACCAGTTTGTGGTGTATGTGGCACCACCACGCATGCGCCTGGCCTTCTGTGCATGCGCTTTGCTTGCACATGTGCCTGGCCTCAAAAATGTGCCTAAATAGGATGGCATAGAGGTGGGCGGTTTCTGTTACTGGTTCGGGCAAACCGGTCCGAGTCAGCTGAATATCACCTCTGCAGAAAACCATCGACTCTTTTTCCTTTTGACTTTAGACTTCTAATTCCATTAAAAGAACTGAGGATTAAGAAAGAAAAAGGCTGAATTTAGACTGTTGTGGCCAGGGTAAAGGGATTGAATCATCGCAGGTGTATCAATGAGCTTAGTGTTAATTAGAAGAGCCTCTTTGAAATCAAGGACCTGTACATTAGTTATGATGAAATCATCCATTGATTTCAATGGCCTTATCCTAAGCACCATCAATCATCTTTCTCTCTCCCTGTAACTATGGCAATATGGATATTTATGTGATGCTCCCTTGTTTTCATGCTCGTTGCTGCATAAGAAATACAATAATACAACAGCAGAGTTGGAAGGGACCTTGGAGGTCTTCTAGTCCACCCCCCTACCTTGGCAGGAAACCCTATACCATTTCAGACAAATGGCTATCCAACATCTTCTTAAAGACTTCCAGTGTGGGAAACTTTTATGCATTCATAGAATAACAATAGCAATAGCAGTTAGACATATACCACTTCATAGGGCTTTCAGCCCTCTCTAAGCGGTTTACAGAGTCAGCATATCGCCCCCACAGTCTGGGTCCTCATTTCACCCACTTCGGAAGGATGGAAGGCTGAGTCAACCCTGAGCCGGTGAGATTGAACCGCTGACCTGCTGAACTAGCAGTCAGCTGAAGTGGCCTGCAGTACTGCACTCTACCCACTGCGCCACCTCGGCTTATAAACATGGTCATAGAATAGGTCATTAGAAACATAGTCATAGAATAGGGTTTCTACCACTTTAATGTCTCATTACCGGATGTCCATCGTGAGAGATGTTAGCGCACCATTTATTGCAAATACTGAACTGCATTTTTTTGCATGTTTTGCCTTAATGTACAGTAGGCCTTCTGAGCAAAGGAACTTATCTCCAGAAAGGTGGAAACTCTACTGAAGAGGCCAGCTCACTGAAGGAGGGAAGCCATCTGTCCCAGTCCCTTACATGCTCATTGCCTCACAATTTTCATCGATGGGAGGGTGGAAGCAGAAGATCAAATGCTGAGGCCAACTGACTGGTTTTGTCAAGGTTCAGCGACTGAACATCTGTGCTGAAAGATGTGGAAACCCAATTTTTCTTATGGCGTGTTTCTTGTAAATGAACGTCATTTTCCTCAAAGCAGAAACCACTTAAAATTATATTTGGTTGCCTTATGTTAATAGGTTTCTGGAACAGCATCTTTCTAATTTCCCGCACTGGTACGTCCTTGTCATGCCATCTCCTGGCCATGAAATGAGTCACGCTGTACGCCGGTATGAGTGGCTGTGCTGTCTCATAGCAACAGCCGCTGGGGCAGAAAGTATCAAGAAGGAGGGGTAGGAAGAGAGAAGACACTTGACAAGTATCGTCACTGTTTTCCAGAATTCTCAGGGAAGAGTCTCAGTCCCGAGCTTGAGATTTTCAGCACTGAAGTGGGAGTAAGTCCTTCTTTGGGACATTGAATAAAATGTGAAAATGATGAGGATACATATTTAGCCCCACCCCTTTCCTTGTGACCTCCCCATCTCAATGAGCAGTGCCTGTTGGAAAGAAGGAAATGACCGAAGTTCGGATTGGTGAATGAACCTCCATTGACTTCTGTGGAAGATGAAACTCCTACTACTTTAGCCCTTCCCTCTCTGTATTTTTCAATCTTGGCAACTTTAAGAGGCTTGAACTTCAACTCCCAGAATTCCTCAGCCAGCATGCTGGCTAAGGAATTCAGGGAGTTGAAGTGTGCACCTCTTAAAGTTGCCAAGGTTGAGAAACATTGGTCTACCCCAGGGGTCAGCAATCTTAAATATTCAAAGAGTGTGGTTGTATCACGATTGGTAGATTGGTGCTGATTGGTGCTGGCTGTGTGTCTATTGTTGTTTCATGTTGTAACAGCCTGGTGGTGGGTGGGGCTTGTTTGTTGACTAGGGCTGGTTTTCAGATGTCTGGTAGGCGGGAGGTATCATCACGTTTATTCATGTTGTGGGGTTTTTTCTCTATTTTGATGGCTTCCATAATTATTCTCTTGTTGACGTGTTCTGTTTTGGAGATTAATTTGGTTCTTTCAAAATTAATTTCATGTCCTGTTGCTTTAAGGTGCTGGAAAAGGGAGGAAGTTTTTCCTTTTCTTCTGACTGCATTCTTGTGCGATGCGTGCATTTATTCTCCTATTAGTTTGTCCATGTATGTGACAGGGCAGATTTGCATGGTATTTCGTAGACTCCTTGGTTTTCTAGCTGGATTTTGTCTTTTTTCTTAAGATGTTGGCTAATTTTTGGTCAGTGTTGAAGGCTGTCTTGATATTGTGCTTGTGGAGAATTTTGCTGATTGTATCTGTGTTGCCTTTGATGTAAGGGAGGAGGGTGATGCCATTGTCCTGTTCTGTGTCTCAGTTTTTGGGGGGAGTCTCCCTTTGGATTAGGTTGGTAATTGTTTTTCTTTGGAATCCGTTGGAGATTATTATGTTTGTGAGCGTGTGTAATTCAGTTTTCAGGTGGTCTTTGTCGGCTAAGCATTTGGTTCTGGAGATGGGGGTCTTGGCTACAGAGTTGATCTGTGCAGGGTGGTGATGGGATTGTGCGTTTAAGTAGCAGTTGGTGTTTTTTTTTTTTCGGTAGATGGTGTTTCCTAGGGAGCCATTGGGTTTTTTGTAGATTAGGACATCCAGAAAGGGAAGTTGGTTGTTTGCTTCAATTTCCATAGTGAATTGTATTTTGGGGTGTAGGCTGTTGAGATGTGTGAGGAAGTTGTCCAGTTTTTCTTTCCCATGTGGCCAAATCACAAAAGTGTCATCAACATATCTAAACCAGTGTTTGGGTTTGTGTTCATATTTATCTAAGGCAATAGTTTCGAAATGTTCCATGTATAAGTTTGCGATGATGGGTGAGAGGGGTGATCCCATGGGTGCTCCTTCTATCTGTTTGTATCTTTGTCCATTATGGATGAAGTATGTGTTGGTTAGGCAGTGGTTGGTCAGGTCCAGGATGTGTTTAGGGGGGTTGTGTTTGTTCTGGATAGCTGTCAAGGCACTTGGGTGAAGAGGGATACGACATCGAAACTCAGAGTAGGTCGCTGGGTGGTAGGTTTTGTTTCTTTATTGTTTCTATGAAGTTAAGTGAGTTTTGTATGTGTAAGGTGATGGATTCTGTATAGGGTTGGAGTTGTTTGGCGAGGAATTTGGCAAGATTCTGTAGAGGTGAGCCTATGGAGCTGACTATGGGTCTGAGTGGTGTTCCTTCTTTATGTATCTTGGGGAGGCCATAGAGCTTGGGGCATCTGGATGATTTTTCTCTGGGGATGATTCTTTGCTGGATCTCTTCACTGATGGGAGAGGCTTTTATTTTGGATTTGGTGGTTTTTTCCAGGTAGGTGGTGGGGTCTGTGTTTAGAGGTTTGTAAATGGGATCTTGGAGTAGGTTGGATAGTTTGGCTTGGTAGTCAGATGTGTTCATCACCACTGTGGCATTACCTTTGTCTGCTGGGAGAATGATTATGTTGTTGTCTTTCCTCAGGTTGGTAAGTGCTTTTTCTTCTTGTTGTAAGTTGCTTCTGGGTGGATTACTGGAGCAAAGGACATTGGTGACTGCAAGTCTGATTTTATTGGCTTCAACTGGGTTGATTTTGGTGAGGGTAGCTTCAACTCCGCATATGATGTCTTCAGTGGGGATGTGTTTAGGGGCGACTACAAAGTTGAATCCTCTGGAAAGGACATTGGTTTCTGTTGTGGTGAGGGTCCTGTCTGATATGTTGTGTACCAATCAGGATGCAACTACACAGCCAATCAACCCACTTACAGAAACAAAGCCAGCACTCCACCTCCACCAAGATTTATAGAAAGACAACAGCTCCGACCATGCCTTACACTACAAGCACGAATCCGGAAACACCAGCCTGAAGATGGCGAGTGGGCCCAGCACCAATCAGCACCAATCTACCAATCATGATACAACCACACAACCAATCATTTCACTTACTGAAACAAAGCCAGCACTCCACACATACCCCCACCAAGTTTTATAGAAAGACGGCAGCTCTGACCACACTTTAAGCCCAAAACCCAGCCTGATGATGGCCTCCAAGGATCACTGCTGGGAATGGGATGGGAAGAATTCCACTCTGCTTACTTTCCATGCTTGGCTTATTATTATTTTTCTACCCCAACAGAATGTTAGAAAGAAATGATGGGAGGGGGGATTGTACGGATGCTATGTAGCCATAACAAAATTCTTTCTAGAAAGCCAAGGTCATCCTTTGCCTTTGCACCTCCGCACCTGACCGGAACTGGATGGGTGGAAGCTGCCAGCATAGCAGTGGGAGATTGGACTATGTGATGGAATGGTGGGTGTGGGGGCAAGAATTTGAACTTTCAGCTGGGTGGGGAAAACCGGGAAGCTTTCAGATTTGGGTTTTCCCAGATGTGCCAATATGGCTCTCTTAATAAATTGGAACTTTGAGCAATACTTTCCCTTGGACTCTGATTTACTTTTGGATGCTATTTGGAACTCTGATATTAACCCGAATCTCCATTAAAATACTTCACCAGCTACCCTGACCTTCGGGGTGTTGTCCGGGGTCCTGAGACCCAGCACCTACCTGAACCCGGGCGGCATAAAGACTCAGGGAAAATGGAGGAAGAGAAGAAGCCCACGGGGGAAGGACAGGTTAGCAGAAAGCCATGCCAACATGAAATTGATTATCTCCACTGTCAATCCCCATCCTTTCTCTCTAGCCTCTGTTTCCAGTCATCGCCAACCACTCAACTTTTCCTCAAGGCAACGAATGATGGAAGCTAACTGATTTTATTCACCTTGACACAGCCGGAATAAGACAGACCTAGACTTCTCTTTCTCATCAGCAGGGGATGAGATGAAAGCAACATCACGGGGAGTTGGCATTAAAAAACAGATTGCAGGGGCATGCCTCGGCCGTGATTAGATGCGAGTGGGATAAAGTTCTAGGGTTTTTGTGAGTCTTTAAAAGAAGAAAACCAAAAGGGAGGGTGACATGGTGATGTCACTGTTGCCTTTCTTTTTTAAAAGTCCTTTATTGAATGGGAGGAGAGTTGGGAGTTCATCCAGATTAGACGTGAACAGTTTTGTTTGTGGGCTAAATTTGTACGCCCAAAGGAGACTGCAAATTTCCCATCGCCAACAATGTGCATTTTGCTGCTGGGTTTTCACACCTGTTAGGCAAGGCTGAGCAAGTCAGAGAGATGGATCTGAAGGCCTCGCATCGTACTGAGCTGCGAATTGCTCTAAAGTGAAATTTGAAAGAGGGGAGACGTTTATTCTCAGCTCATGCTTTTATCCTATTTTGGAACTGTCATGCTGGGCATAAGCAGAAAAGGCCTCCATGTTAAGAGAGTTCTATTGCCTAATTGGAATGCAATGCCTGCATTTTGGCTTCTATACAAAGAGGATTAGCCACAGTGCCAGATATCTGTAGCTGGACAGACACATGGACAACCTGCTAAATGTGAGCCAGCCCGGAGGCTATGAAGATTGAACTAAAAAGGTACCACATGGCATTTTTACAAAGTTATGCTCCTCAGTCAGGGACACATCTAAATCAAGCACCCGTTCAAAACTCACCTGGTCCTGCATAGTGTCCTCATAAACAGAAGCGCTGTTCTAAAGGTGGTTGGATGATTGAGTCCATTTAGTTTAGTTTAGCTATTGTCATTGCCCCTCGTACAACGAAATTAAGTGCCATCTTCAGTGTATATTATAACTATAAAAACAGAAACATATTCTTCACATTCTGTATAATTGAATTGAAAATCCCTGATATTGCATCAATATTGCACTATACAGTAGAATTCAATATGGTTATTGCCCTGGGATGGAAGCTGTTTTTCAGCCTATTTGTTTTTATTATCCTGTACCGTCTACCAGATGGTAATAGTTAAAAAAAAGGGTGCCCAGGATGAGATGGATCTTTAAGAATGTTTTAAACTTTCTTAAGGCAGGGGGGGGGGCTATAAAGCTCTTCCAGAGAGGGGAGAGGGCAACCAATGATCCTCTGGGCAATGACGTTAACCCTCTGGAGTGCTCTCCTATCTGCCACTGTGCAATTGGCAAACCACACACAGATGCAGTAAGTTAAAATACTCTCTATGGTGCAGTGGTAGAAGGTCACCAGCAGTTTTTCATTCAGTTGTTGTTTCTGAGAAGTCTCAGGTAGTATAATCTCTACTGGGCCCTTTTGACCAGTGCTGCATAAACATAAACTCTTTTATGTTTATTGGGCATCTGTACACGAACCTTGATTTTATGGATTGCTATAAGCTTGTAGAATACTCATAGTTAGTGGTGTGCAGTCTAGCAACCAAAATTTGATTGTGGCTGGGGAAAAATGCAGTCCCATTTTCGGTTCATGACTCTGTCTAGACCAGAGATTATATTTGTTCTGCTAGTTGTCTACAGATAATGTAGCACCATCCCCCCCCCCGCCCCCCAACCCTTCCTCTACTATCATTTGTAGCAAGTTTTAATCAATCCTTTAGATCTGGTTTTGCCTTTCCATAATTAAATCAAGGAGAGTATCTGCACTATTACGCCATCTAAATTGTTTAATACATTCTGAGCTGCAAGCTGGTATCCAACTGCATTCATTTGGTATCCATCTGCATTCACAGCACATTTTTTGGGGAGAGCCTTAGTAATTGTATAAATAAAACAAATGTAATCTTGCTACCCTTGTTGGTACTGCAAACAGATAAACTTTTGCATTATAGTAAATACGTTTTGGGAAAAAATAACCAAATTTATCTTTCCATTAGAATCATAAAAAGGGAGAGGCTATCCTAAAGAAAGTTAGATTATCAAATCTATTTATTGGATTTCTGTATATGAACCCCAATTTTATGAATTTTCTCTAAGCTTGCACAATGCTCATATTTAATGACTTGTGGTCTAGTAACCAAAACTTGATTGATTCCGGGGGGAAAAAGTCTCTTCTTTGGTTCATCTCGGTCATGCTTGAAATGCACTTATGCTGTTGCAACTAATATTGCTTCTCAACTTTCCAAAGAACTAGGGGGGAGGGAAGGGTTGGAGGGAATGCAGGCTCCAGGCTTCAAGGAGAAGAGCCTTGAGAGCCAAGGACACTTCGGCAGGTGTTTTCCAAGACCAGAGACTTTTTCTCATAACAATACAATGACACTGAATTGGGACCTGCACTAATAGGGGGAGGGGGAATTCCATATTGTAACTATGCTGGTTTGCATGGTCTTTAGGTAGAGCTGGTTTTGCCTTCATCTGAGCCGAAATGATGTATTCAATAAAGTTTTGCATTAAGACATTGGAAGGTATTTTTTAAAAAATGTTTTTTTTTTTAATTTTTTTAATCTCTTAGGATACAATTACAGGTATACATTCTGTTGTGGCCCGGCAGGAGCTGTTGGAGCTGCCGCCAGTCTTCGACAGCAAGGGGTCTTATGAGTTGGCCCTGGAGGAGATGGAGGATCCTGGACAGGGTGCCGACTCCGAGCAGGGCGAGGTGAGACTGGTTGGCCACCAGGTGGCGGCGGAGCCTTGGATCAGAGAGAGTGATCAGGAAAACACTTGTGAGTTGTTTCAGGATGCATGCCGTCGAAGGGCTACTCGGAGGAAGGAAAAACTGTGTAATGATGATTGCGTTTAGCTGATGCTGATTAAGATCCTCTCCTGATTATAAAAGAGACTGTTTGTGCCACGCCCTTTTGCAGGAGTCAACGTTCACGATTAGAGAAACCAACTTGGAGAAATGGTTTGCTGGGAGAGCTTGTTTGCATTGACTAGGTTTGGAGTAATTGTTGCCAGAGTGCTTATCTCTTTATTTATTTTGGGCTTGCAGCCAACGAGAGTCTTGACTGATTAAAAGAAACCTTTTTAGTTACGTGGGTTTTGGCTTTCGTTCCTGGATGGAGGAGGGGGGTCAGAACACATTCATATAGTTATTATTCTTGTTTGTATTTATCACTTTTACACATTTATTTTTCCATATAAAAAGTTGAAATATACATTCGGGGTTGCTTTGTTACCATACATCTATTTTGTATTATCAGCACCCCACTTTCCCTTTCTTTTCCCCCTCCCTCCCTTCTCTACTTCCTTCCTTCCCCCCTCTCCTTTCCCCTTCCTTCTTCCCTTACCTCTCCCCTACTCCTCTCTTCCTCTTCCCCTTCCGACCCTCTCTCCTTCTCTTTCTATCCCTTCCAGCCTTCCTCTCCTTTCCTCTTCCTTCCTACCCTCTCCTTCCCTCTCTTCTCCTCTCTTCCGCTCTTCCTTTCCTTTTCTGTTATTGTAGTTATCTCTTTTCCTCTCTCAACTGGTGTATTCCTGGGATGGTATTTCCGCAAGCCCGGTTATACTTTTATACTTATCCTCGCCCCTTCCCTTTTCTTCACTATCATGTCCCAACTATTTTTTCCATCTATGTCTCATTCTTGAACATATACTTGTATATTAATACTTTCTTTTCTACTTCCCCCCTCTTCCCCCTTTTTTATTTAATAGTGTGTCGTCTGGGTTCTCTCTCTCTCTCTCTCTCTCACTTTCTTTCCTAAATTTCTTTCTCTAACTAATCATAGAATCTTCCCCAGGACATTGGAAGGTGGGTGAGTGGGCTTGCTTTGCTTGGGTTCATCAGTCGGAATATTGACAATTTACCTCCCATGCAAACATTATCAATTAATTTAAATAAGTAAAATTTAAATACAAGTAATCCTCAAGTTATGACCATTCATTTAGCAACCTGTTGTGGCCCAGCAGGAGCCGTTGGAGCTGACACCAGACTCTGACAGCGAGGGGCCCTATGAGTTGGCTCTGGAGGATGTGAAGGACCCTGGACAGGATTCCAACTCCAGGCAGGGCAGAGAGGGGCTGGTTGGCCACCAGGAGGCACCTGAGCCTTGGAGCAATGGGGAGGAGACAAGGGAGTGTGATCCTGACATCATGCATTGGAGCAGTGGGGAGTAGACAAGGGAGTTGGTCCTGGATGCCTGGCAACGGAGGGTTAATAGGCATAAAGAACAGTTACAGGAGACAATTGAACTCAGCTGGTGGTAATTAGGCTCCTCTCAAGACTATAAAAGGAATGGCTTTGCACACGCTCATCGCAGGAAACAACGTATTTACTAGAGCTGGAGAACTCTTGTGGCTAGCTTGGCAAGCTGGATTGCTGCCAAGGTTAGTCTGTGCTGGATTGTTGCCAACGTCTAGTCTGTGCTGGATTGCTGCCAAGGTCTAGTCTGTGTGTTAATAAATCCTTGAAGTATCTTTGTCTTGGCATGCTTTGGTATAGGACGAGGGAGGTCAGAACACAACCACTCAAAATTATGATGGTGCTAAAAGGACTTACAACCTCAATCTAAAATCATGGTTGCTGCAATACCCTCCCTCCCCATGGTCACATTATAACCTTTACAACTGACCATAGGGATGGTGCAACTGCTCTCACCTGCCTATATTTCTCTACCATAGTGCCCTACTGCATTCCTTGGGCCTGCTTCCTACCTGGCTGGTTCCCTGCAGGATTTGGGCCTGTTTCCTGTGCTGCTGGGTCCCACAGCCTTAGTCCTCCTGCCCACCCTGCCACATCTTGCGCCTCTTATCTATTCTGAAAAAATCCCCTTTCCAAAAAAAAGTGCCCAGCTGATGAGATACGCAGCTCTCCTGCAGATGTGGTCACGTTTGTGTGATCTCTCAGAAAGCAGGACCCCCCAAATTTGGACTTTGGAAAGTCATGCTCCTCTGAGAGATTGCATGAACAGCATTCAATTCAATAATGGTAGAGGCTGCACAACACATATTAATAGTTTGGATTACTCTGAATTGATTTTTTTTTCAAGTGGATACCACAATAATTTGTGAATCAATGCATAATTCTCACTTGAGACATAAATGGTTTAAATTATCAAAATCTGGATGCATTATTTGAAAACAGAACTCTTTGTAAGAAGTCTGCTGGAGAAGGCAGAAGGAAAGAAAAGTTAACTATCAGAAAGGGGAGTAGATTTGACACAGCATCATAAATCCTGAAAGACTAGGTTTAAGGACAGATTATCTTGGATAAAGTTCATCTACTGTAATCACTAAGAGTCTCAACATTGATTTGATGTCTCATTATCTATCAGTATTGATATTGAGGTTTGCAGATCCTGGTGTTCCCAAGGGAGCATCATCCAGCACGAAAAGGGAAGCAAAGGCAGATTTAAATGTGCCACTTTTGCAGATATCCAAAAAGATAGTTGGGTGATAGGAAATTTATATGGAGAGATGGTGGTCCAAAGTCTCGTAAGATGACTGAGATTGCTCAGTGGGCAGGCACTGCTGATTGATTATTGGAAGAACAAGTCAGTAGTATTGTCATGCCACAGCATATAACTTTTATATACTGTAGTTGCTCTCTAGCCCCATCTAGTGGTGGGAGGAACCAATATGCCCCAACATAGTATATATACTGTTGTGGCACTCTATCCCCATCTAGTGGCCAGAGAGACAAAATACCAAGCATATTGTTTGAAGCTGACCCAACCGTTTAGCTAGCAGTCTGCACTCTCAAACCAAATGCACGCTGGGAAGCCAGGCTCCATTTTCCTTTAGCATTTGGAGAAGGCAGAGGCACAAGAAGAATCCATCTTAATCTGTGGCACATGGCCATCCAAGGACAAACCCATCCCACACACAGAGCATTGATAGCAAGATTTAAATTACTTGTATTTATCAATTGTTATGTTCAGCAGTAACTCAATACTGCCTATCTTGTATTTGGTTCTGATTGTATATATTCCTATTTTCCCCATTGTCACCATATCCTGTTCTTTCAATAAAGCATTCAGATCTATGCGCACTGTCTGTTTTTTTGGAGGATAGGTGGGTTTAGTAAGAGCCGAGGTGGCCCAGTGGTTAGAGTGCAGTATTGCAGGCTACTTCAGCTGACTGCTAGCTGCAGTTCAGCAGTTCACATCTCAACAGCTCGAGGTTGACTCAACCTTCCATCCTTCCGAGATGGGTAAAATGAGGACCCAGATTGTTTGAGGCAATATGCTGACTCTGTAAAACTGCTTAGAGACGGCTGTAAAAGCACTATGAAGCGGTATCTAAGTCTAAGTGCTACTGTTATTGCTATTAGCTGCATGTCGAGCTGCACACAGACTAGCATGTAGTGAGGACAGAACAAGTAGGGAAGGCAGAATTTTGAAAGATGGTATAGCAAACTGGTCAGAACTCTGAACAGAAGTATTTGGTGTAATAATTTTGAGGAATGTTTTAATTTTTATTTTAATAAAAGCCGGTCGATTCAGTGATACTTGATATCCATAATGCCTTCTTCGGGCTGCACTCACAGAATATGCTTGCCAGAGCAAAAGATTATCACATCACCCCAGGATCATGTAAATGTCATAAATACATGCCAGTTAGCCAAGCACATGGATTTTGATGATGTGATGATGGGGATGCTGCGAAGGTCATTATAAGTGAGAAAACCGATTATAAGTCAAATGTCTTGGAGATTCTCAGGGATTTGGATGCAGGGATAGATGGGGAACTCATCAAATTTGCAGACGGCACCAAGCTGGCAGGAATAGCCAACACCCCAGAAGACAGGCTTAAGATACAGAAGGATCTTCACAGACTTGAACTGAAAATGAAGTTCAATGGTGAAAAAAGTAAGGCTCTACATTTAGTTAAGAAAAAACAAATGCACAGGTATAGTATAGGTGGTACCTGGCTCAGTAGTAGTAATTGTAAGAGGAAGCTTGGAGTCCTAATGGATGCTCACTTAAATATGCTGCAGTTGCCAAAAAAGCCAACAGACTTCTGGGCTGCATTAACAGAGGGATAGAATCAAGACCAGGTGAAGTGTTAATACCACTTTGTAAAGCCTGGGTAAGACCATTCTTGGAATACTGCATCCAGTTTTGGTCGCCACAATGTAAAAAAGCTGAGTTTCTAGAAAGAGTGCAGAGGAGAGCAATGAAGATGATTAGGGGACTGGAGGTTAAAACTTATAAAGAACGGCTGTCGGGAATTGAGTATGTCTAGTTCAATGGGACACAGTGGCTCAGTGGCTAAGACGCTGAGCTTGTCGATCACAGAGATTGGCAGTTCAGCAGTTTGAATCCCTAGTGCTGAGTAACGGAGTGAGCTCCTATTACTTGCTCCAGTGTCTGCCAACCTAGCAGTTCAAAAGCATGTAAAAATGCAAGTAGAAAAAATAGGAACTACCTTTGGTGGGAAGGTAACAGCGTTCTGTCCACCTTTGGTGTTTAGTCATGCCGGCCACCACATGACCACAGAGACGTCTTCGGACAGTGCTGGAACTTCATCTTTGAAATGGAGATGAACACTGCCCCCTAGAGTCGGGAATGACTACCACCTATGTGTGAGGGGAACCTTTACCTTACCTTTAGTTTAATGAAAAGAAGGATTAGGGGAGACATGACATTAGTGTTCCAATATCTCAGGGGCTGCCACAAAGAAGAGGGAGTCAAACTTTTCACCAAAGCAACTGAAGGCAGGACAAGAAGCAATGGGTAGAAACTAATGAAGGAGAGAAGCAACTTAGAACTAAGGAGAAATTTCCTGACAGTTAGAACAATTAATCAGTGGAACAACTTGCTTCCAGAAGTTGTGAATGCTCCAACACTGGAAGTTTTAAAGAAGATGTTGGAGAGCCATTTGTCTGAAGTGGTAGAAGGTTTCCTGTTTAAGCAGGGGGCTGGAGTAGAAGACTTCCAAGATCCCTTTCAGTTATGTCATTCTATTCTATTCATCCAGGTCATGGTTGTTCCCAAAGGTCCTTTTGTTTTTTCTTTGTTTTGTCTTGAAGGCCTTTTTCTTCTCATCCAAGAAGCTTCAGTCAGAACTGAAGAAGCTCCTTCGATAAGAAGCAAAATATTTTCAAAGAAAAACCAAGGAAGTCCAGTTGCCCTTTGGGAAAGGTATGTATCTTTGGGATAGTCATAAGGCACTTTTCCCAATGGTGTTGTAACTCCGAATGGTCACTAAATAAATAGTTGTAAGCCGAGGACTATCTATACCAGGGGTGGGTTTCAGGCTGTTCGTGGCGGTCCCCGCGAACCGGTTGGTCGGCGGACCCGGAAGTAAGTAACTTCCGGGAACGCCGAAGGATCCTCCCACTCGCCTGCGTTTCTTACCTGGTTTTGACGAGTTCTGCGCTTCTACGCATGCGCAGAACGCATACAGTGTCTGCGCGATCCTCCAGGAGCAGCTGGAGCATCGCACAGGCGCTAGTACGCATGCGTGCACTGCGTGTGTGCACGAGGATGCCGCCGGCCCCGTTCCAACCGAACCGGTTGGAATGGGGCGAGAAACCCACCCCTGATCTATACCCTTGCTCATTACATACAAGGCATAGTTAGATATAATGTGAAAGGATTATGGGAAAGAAGCAGCAAATAGTTTCCCTTTTTCAAATAAGGAGCAAGAAAATCTTCTCTGAATCTTCTATTACACTTTTCATTTACAAATTGAATAATTTACTGTGGAAACAAGTATGTTGAATTTTGTCTCTCCCTCTCTCTCTTTTTCCCCTTAAGCACAAAATATATGAGTGTACTTTTTAGACTTTGGAGAACATTTTTAAGGAAGTTGAATCAGCAAGACATTCTGTGACATCTTGAAATAAATTGGTTGTTGCTTGGGTGAAATTAATTTATTTGATTAATTAGTCCTGGGGCTGTTTGTTTATTTTAGAGTTTCCTTGACAAACACTGAGACTGCATTGAATAATTAAGTGTAGCCCACTTTAAATGCTCATAAGAAGCTGAAACAAATCAATTTCCCTATACTGTTATTGTTATCCCACTGGGATGCTTTAATTAACACAACTCAAAACCATTTGACTGAAAAGATGAAGGAAATCACGTCTCAAAGAAGGAGGGAAGCGCAAGTCTACAGGAGAACTGGGCCCAGTAAAAAAAAAAAGAGAGAGAGATGTTTTCCTTACAGCAAACAGACAACAAAACTTTGCTTTATTGTAAATGAAGATAAATAAAGTTTAGTTTAGGAACAAAAAGGCAATGAACCGTCAAGAGGCATGGAACAAATTGACCTCAATTAATTGTTCAATCAATTATAAAATACAGCGTAAATGCAGCCTTTCCATCATGTACAACATTCAAAGCAGCTTATGAAACTCTAAGAAAAATGGTTAAAAAATAAATAAATGCAGCTGCGTATTTGTTTCATCAGAGTCTCATTTTCCCCCCAGCTCATTATTTCAATTTCCTGCTGCACCAGTTTATGTCTTTTTAAAGTCAGTATAAAAATCTAGATGTGTAGTTGAACTATTTCTACATCATATTTCTCCAGATATACCTATTCTGTACATCTTTACCTAAGGAAGAAGATGCAGAACCAGTCTGGTATAATGGTGCTATGCTAGAAACTAGGAGAATGTGAGTTCTAGTCCTATCTTAGGCATGAAATCAGCCCAACTCCACCTCACAGGATTGTTGTTGTGGGGAAAATAGGAGAAAGAAGGACTATTACAGGCGTGTCAAACTGGTGGCCTATGGATGCGTCACGCACAGGCTATGCCCAGCTCCGCAAAGCAAAAAACATCATGATACATCACATCATGTCACATGATCAAGTTTGACATCCTTGGACTATTAGGTACATTGGCTGCTCTGAGTTATTTATAAAAATAATAAAGGGCAGATAAAAATAAATATACATGATTGATGTAGATCAGGCCTGTCAAACATGAGTTTGACAGTTGAGTTGTGAGCCGCCCTGAGTTCCCCCAGGGAAAAGGGCGGCATACAAATAAAGCATCTCAATCTCAATCTCAATCTCAACATGCAGCCTGCAGGCCGGCTGCATTATGCCCTGGCCACACCCACACCCAGTTTAGCAAAGGGGGAAAAATCATGTGATGACGCCGTGACGCCATGAGTTTGATGCCCCTGATGTAGATAATGCCTTTCTAATAAAGCTTGCTTCAGTGCACATTTCCCCTTAACATTTTATTTATTTACTTATCAAATTTAGACACCACTCATCTCACCATCCTGGTGATTCTAGGCAGTTTACAGATACAAATGATAAAACCATATAAAAGACAGAATTAAAAATGGGATGAATAATAAAAGAAGAACAAAGTTAAAAGACAAGTTAAAAAGGCGAAGAGAATGGCCTCAAGCTACCAGGCCTTACCAGGGTTGTGTGCCACTTTTCGGTCCTTACACCAGTTGGCAGAGCCAGGTCTTCACATTCTTCTGGAAAGCAAGAGGCAGAAGAAGCAGGTGGAGAAGGAGGAGGTGGAATAGGAGGAGGAGGAGGAGGAGGAGGAGGAGGAGGAGGAGGAGGAGAAGCAGAAGCAGAAGAAGCAGGAGGAGAAGGAGGAGATGGAATAGGAGGAGGAGGAGAAGGAGAAGCAGAAGAAGAAGCAGAAGAAGCAGGAGGAGGAGGAGGAGAAGAAGCAGAAGAAGCAGGAGGAGAAGGAAGAGGAGGAGAAGGAGGAGAAAGAGAAGAGGAGGAGGTGGAGGAAGAAGAAGAAGCAGGAGGAGAAGGAGGAGGAGGAAGAAGAAGAAGAAGAAGAAGAAGAAGAAGAAGAAGAAGAAAGAACTCATTTATGTTCTGTAGGCTTATTGTCTGGATTAAGTTTAACATATCTATTTTTTAAAAAAAAGAAATGTATACTTCTGAAAAACATTTCTTCTTCCTGAAGTCCACCTATAACCCACCAAGTTTATTAAGTTTGTCCTTTCAGCTATTATCCAACTCACTTGAAATCCAGTGCTTCAGAAACTTAACGTTCTTGTCATAAACGCACTGCCCGAATCCTGGGGGAAATGCCAACCTTACAGATGAGTTTCTGTTGTTCAGTTTGTGAAAAAATTTTTTCCTAATTGTGTTTAGTGTATTCCGAGCATGGTTTGTTGACATTGCAAATAAAGGAGTTCTCCACTTAACTGCCTTGAGATGCATTTTGCTCAATGTGAGCCTCTCAACAAAAATTGCTGGGCTGCGTTCATTCCTCCCTCTTATTTTCTAAAACGACTGATTTTCTGATATCACGCTTTCCATCTTTCTCTAATCCTAACCCTGTGATGATGTCCATCCATCGTGTTCGAAGAGGACCTTGATATCTAACAGGTTGTAGGCTGCCCACGATGTGTCCACAGGTGTCTATATGGTAGAACAAAACGTTCTACCACATTCTGTCGGGCTTCTCTTGTGCTGTGGTTGCTCTTCTGTCCTCAGGTGTCTGGCAACCTTGGTGGATCAGCATGTGCCATTTCAATTGATCTTGTGTCAGGGTTTGCCGGGAGGTGATATCAATTTCCTGGGACTTGAAGGAGGTTTTTAATGTGTCTTTGTATCACTTCCTTTGCATCCCCAAACAGCTCCTCTATGGTGAGCTTTTCTCAAGGAAAGCAATCGCACGGGGGACAAAGGAAGGAAGGAAGGTATCCTAAACCTAAATATAAAAGGAAGGGTGCATTGGATGAGAGCTCTTTGGGTGGTAAGATTAAAATTTTGGATGGTAAGAAACCTTGCTGGGAAATTTTGGGGGTGGCTCCAGAAGTGGGAAGGCCAGGGCCTCGCTTGGTGCATGTGGGGGTTTCTTATGAGCTTCTTTGGCTGAGTTTAGGCCCTTGTTCCATCTGGACTATTCCAGTGGTGGGTTGCAGGTAGTACGCCCCAGTACGGACGTATGATGCTTGCCTGAAGCACCGGGTACCGTTCCGGTACAGTGCTCTGGAGGGTCCACCTGCCCACCCAAGCTCCTTACCTGTATTTGAGTTCTTCGGCGCTTACATGCATGGTGCCTGCATAACGCTCCGCCAAGCAGCTGAAGCATCGCAGAGACGTCGCAAGGGGTAAGGATGCATGAGCACTCTGCATGTGTGTGTGCATGTTTGTGTGGTGCAGTGGTGGGTTTCAAATAATGTAACAACCGGTTCTCTTCCCTAGTGACCATCTGGGTAGGCGGGGCTCAGTGGTCATGTGACTGGGTGGGCGTGGTCAACTCAACGTCACTCAGGTCGATGGGCGCTTCGCCTTAGCTGTTCCAATGTAATAAGAGTTAACTGGAGAGGCAGTTTCTGTAAGCAGGGCAAAAAAGATGAGGCTAGAAACAACACCAGAATGTTTCCTTCCTGCCTTCCTTACAGGATTAGTCCTGAAAGGTGGAAAAAACCAAAATGAGATTTCTTCCAACAACTGGTTCTCCGAACTGCTTAGAAAGTTAAGAACCAGTTCTCCTGAATAGGTGCAAACTGACTGAATCCCACCACTGGTGAGGTGGATACCGGGCCCCGTTGCACAGTACTGGTTGCAAAGGGATCTGGAACCCACCTCTGGACTATTTATTCCCTTGGTGCCATTTTACCTGGTCCTGCTTGGTCAATGAAGGAGGCCAAGTCAGGGTCAACCCTGAAGCTGACCTGGCTGAAGCCACCTTGAAGCTTCCGTATTGCCACATACTGGAGTGAGGGATAGGGAGGGGGGATTAGAGATAGCTGGGGTTGTGTAGTCAAAATAAAATACTTTTCCTGGGAACCAAGGACGTTCTCACACCTGGCCAGGGGAAGGAGGAGCAATGTCACCAGACCAGCAGACACTGCCTTGATCGGGCCACGTGACTGACTGTTTGGGATTGAGGGGAAAACTTTTACTTTTAATGAGAGGGAAACTGTGGGAGATCTCAGAGTTGGTTTTTACCAGATATGTGCCAATATGATATTTCCAATAAGGTTATACTTTGAGGAATTCACCTGCCTCGGAGTTATTGCTTGCAATGGACTTATTACTTGGAGCCCTGACAGTCCACTTTGGCTGGCTTCTTGGACTTTCAAGGTCCAAAGGCTGCTCCTCCTTTGGTGGAAATGGGGGTGATCCTTCCCGCTTCACAGAGGATCCTGGAGTGGTTATGGCAGTCTGTCTTCTGCTGGAGGGGGATTTTGAATCTGACTGCAAACAGGCTGAGGAGTGCAGAAAAATGCCCCACCTGTGTTTCCTGCATTAGTGGAGAGAAAGGAGGAACCATGAAATGCAGGAAGAGCTTGCCTTCTCGGCCCTTCTGGGAAAAGTGGTACTAGAGATTCAGGGGTAGGAATAGGTGGGAACCTCTGTGGAGAGCAGATGTCTTTGGCGGTCGCACTCAAACAAATTGGCCATCAGCAGTTACATAAAGATAAACAACACCTACATACCACTCAAAAGAGACAATCAAAAAGCCAAAAGGGAAACAAAAAGATCAAAACAACAGCAATCAAAACCTATATGAGCAGATAATCACATCAAGATTAAGACTAGACCAACAATCAAGAAGTAAACAATATCCCAATCAAGAAACTACCAACAAACAAGGAACAAGCAGTAAACAACAGTCTAATCAAGGAACCACAAAAACACTACCCACCAACACTGAGAGGGCTAACCACTAGTATTTGAAAAGAAGAGGAAACACCACTTGCTTCTAGCACTGATGATGTTACCTAGTGTGGTAATCAAACTTCAACCAAGAAAACCATCAAGCTCAGATAGCACCAGGCAGCCCACAGTTCAATCCCGAGCAAAAAATATTCATTTCTATCAGTGTCTCTTTTCTATTTTAAAATACAGATCTAGGAAGAATACCAATTTGCCCCAATGGTAAGTTTTGAATGTTAAGATATTTCAGTACAATTTGCATGTAATCTTAACTATAGTTTAGATCTTTAGTAATATCTTGGATTAAAGATTCCCCTCACACTAGTTGTTCATGCTCCGTTTCAAAGCCAAAGAGCCAGCGCTGTCCAAAGACATCTCGGTGGTCATGTGGCCGGCATGACTAAATGCCAAAGGCACATGGAACACTGTTATCTTCCCACCAAAGGTGGTTCTTATTTTTCTACCTGCATTTTTACATGCTTTTGAACTGCTAGGTTGGCAGAAGTTGGGACAAATAACTCACTCCGTTACGTGGTGCTAGGGATTCAAACTGCCGACCTTTCTGATCAACAAGCTCAGCGTCTTAGCCACCGAGCCACCATGTCCCTAATCTTGGATTACTCTTATGTATTAAGGTGCTCATTTTGTCTTCTTATTCATGGCTTTTATTAGGAGCTGTTTTTATATGTTCCAAACCTTCTGCGTTTGAGTTGACATTGAAGTACTTTATTAAAAATACAGAAAGATGATAACACATTTTAGAAATGGGGTTTGCCAGATGTTATGGCAACAGAAGATGTGCAACTGTCTTTTGTTTTTGCTGACAATTTTGCATCTAATCCGGAGTGGGCAAACTACAGCTCCAATTTTAAAATGGTGTTGCCAAAATGTGACAGCTAGACTGCCAATTTTCAGCAACTTCAATACCCCAATGTAAAATAGGTTTATTAAGATTGCATAAGGCTTAATGCACCTACTTAGCCCCATCATACTGAAAGAAAGCAGCTATTAATGATATCACCACATTTATTAGTTCATGCCTTCTGTTGCACTTGGAAGTTGCAGAGTAAACTTAACCTAAAGCTAAACCCAAACTGTGTGGCTGCTAGCCCCACCCTCTATAATATTTTACCATCCTTCATGTAGAGCAGGCTGTCCAACCTTAACAATTTTAAGACTTGTGGACTTCAGTTTACAGAATTCTCAAGAATTCATGGCTGGCTGGAGAAATCTGGGAGTCGAAGTCCACAAGTCTTAAGGTTGCCAGGCCTGAATTCCCCCGATTTAGAGCTTTTACAAATGCTCTTTAAAAAAAAAAGATTCTTTAAAAATCAGAAGAGGTTGAAATCCAAATGTGTGCTAAATCTTCATGTTCTTTATTAGGCATTGCTGTGGATAATCAGATGGACAATCTAAGTGTATTTGGACTGGATGTCAGCTTTAATTTGCCTAGTTATTTTAATTCATTTTGTCAAAAACGCTTTCAGGGATCAGCTGAACACAAATGTGTATCCTTCTTCTGTATCCTTTTCTCTTTAAACATTTAACATCCATCATCCCCGTGTTATCTTCATCTCCTGGCAAAGTTTAATTTCTCACACAGATCTGAGCCAATATATAATTTCCATACTTACATCTTAACTCTCTGGGGAAGTAATGGGGCACTGAAAGAGAATGCCATTTGTTGACTCTAATAGCTTGAAATAATTTATAACAAAAGTAATTCCTGGAAAACCAATTATTGTGTGCCACCCACTTTTGGTGAGAGGGGTTGGTCTACAAATTTCACAAATCAATAAATAAATGAAAGCAAAAAGCCAGACAAATAAAGCAGCAGAAAAAAAAAACTTCCTTATTTATCTAATAATGTATCCTGGGAACAACAAGAACATTAGCTTGGCAGAAATTTTCTGACTTATTCATCATCAGTATTTATTATTAAAACCGAATCTGTTTCAAAGTGGAGAACCATTGCCTCGGGACGAGGTGTTCCAAGCTACAACGACAAAATACAAGTTGATGAGATTTGCATAATAACTTGCAAAGAATATTAGCTTGAAACAATGCGAGTCTCTGGGATCAACTTCATGGCCCCTTTGGTGTTTAAAGTTGGTAAATATTTAAATAACAACAAGCATATATAATTATAAAGATTCTTCTTCTTTAAATGGCCCAGGAAGTAAATGAGTTGCAAATCACGTACAATAGTAATTTTTTTCTTTTATCCCCCCAAAAGTAGCTGGTTGAAGAGCAAGGGACTCATTTAAAGATGTGTGTTATATTAACTAAAAAGTACATCATTTGCCTTTGAAGGAATTAGATTATTTCTAGCAGAGACTGCCAACTGGTAATCAAAGAGAACTGTAGCTTGGTAGTAGATTTGAAATTCTTTGGTCAAATCTTTCCATACCTGGAGCAGAGACTACTCAAAATTTTCACTACCGGTTCTCCAGAACCTGTCAGAACTGGCTGAATACCTGGAGCAGAGACGGTATTCAGCCAGTTCTGACAGGTTCTGGAGAACCGGTAGTGAAAATTTTGAGTAGTTCGGAGAACCGGCAAATAGGCTGGCCCCACCCCCACTGCCTCCCAGCTGATCTTCTTTTGTTGCCCTGAACAGGAGAAAGGAGCTGGAAGAAAAGGGGGATTTTGCAGTATCCTTCCCCTGCCACGCCCACAAAGCCACGCCATGCCCACAAAGCCACGGCCAGAGAACCAGTAGAAAAAGCAATTGAATCCCACCACTGACCTGGAGTCCTCTAGATATAATGGAAGTACAATTTACAGATTCTCTAGTAGAACAAGTGTTGTTGGGGAATTCTGAGAGAATAAATCATAACATATCTGAAAGGCATTAAATATAAGAAAGTAGAATCATAGGACCAAAAGGCATTGGAAGGGGCCATTGAAAACACTGAGTCCAATCCCTGCTCAGAAAAGACTTCAAATTAAACCCAAGATTTATAACAATCTGACTTCTTGAATATATCCAGCAAAGGAGATCTCTCTCTTTTTTGCCTTCTGGGTAATTGGTTCTAAATGTGAACTGTTCTTACTGTTAGGAACTATTTGATGACATTTATTTGGAATATATATTTCTGTAAATTATTTCCACTTTTCTGTGTCCGGCACTCTAGAACAGTAGATTAGAAAAGAGGCCTTCATGTATATGATGAACTTTCAGGAACTTAAAAAGAGCAATCATATATCTCTTCTTTTCATGGCTAAACCATCCTAATTCCATCTCATAAAAGGTTTAGCCTTCAGTTCCTGATCATTCTGGTTGTCCTTCTCTTAACCAGTTTGTTCAATTCCTCTTTTGTGTGGTACCCAAAACAGGATATTATATTTGAGATATAGGCCTGGTCAACTCAGACTAACATGCAACAATGGCTTACAGTATTAGTAATTGTCACCTTTTCAAATATCAGAGTTTGCATGATAGATAAAAAGCATAAAATGTTCTGACAAGTTTGTTAGGAATATAATCTAATGGGTTGGCAACATATAAATCATGTAACAATGCTATACCTGTTTCTTTAAACCATACTGTAAAATGTGATTGGTTGCTGTTTTCCTCAATCGGCCATAAGAGGGAGCCAGAATGACTGTTAGCTCTCTGTTTGTTAGATGCTGGGCTGATCTGATCTGAGTGTATTGGAAGCTGGCTGTTAGAAAGTGCCATGAGCTATTGTAAGTTTTGCAACTCCTAGCAAACTTTAAGTACCAGACTGTTTGTATGTTTATGGACTATGTTATTTGGATTATCCCTTAACTGAAAGATATTGATGACTGACTGTCTTATCCGTGTATGACTTGGACTGTTTGATCGACTCTGATACCTCTATTTCCATGAAAGTAAAACCATATTTAAACTGCAGTGTCTCTGTATGCTGATTTGTGTGTTCTCCAACACAACTCTCACAACGCTTCTCTGAATGTACTCGCTCTCCCAAGGGGGAGCTTACCTAACACAGATATGGGCAAATTTGAGATTGAATCTCCAGTCCAAAATCAGAGCAATCTTTCTAGAGTAATTTTCAGTCAACATTGTCATTCCTTGATACAGGGAATGACAAGAACTAATAAGTTCTGGTCTAAATTAATTTATTGTATTCCTATCCATATAAATCATTCAACTTATAGGTACTCCAGGTCCATGATAAGTGTAAAAATAGCAATGATTTGGTGCACAGAATGTAGATCAGAGAGCCAAAGACATGGAGAATCCAATATCTCTTCAGTCATACATCTGGTAGTATGTTCATATGGACTTTATCACCCTTAGTTAAATACTACAGGGAAATTTATGCAGTATCCAACACTAATTTCATGAATGCAAGCACATTATTGTTTTAATTTCTTAAAGCTGCCTGGGAAAGCCAAGGGAAATAATTAAAATCATAAAAAAGCAAAACTTAGCATATTTTGGACATGTGATATGACACCCGGAAAAATACACATCCCTCACTTAATCCTCCAGGAAAAGACTGAAGGCAAATGAGGTGGTTTAGAGGTTTTTTTAGAGGTTTTATTTGCATTTGTAGGCCGCCCTTTTCCCTGAGGGGACTCAGGGCGGCTCACAGAAAACCAGGGAAAGGGGAAATACAACATTAAGACAACAACACATAATAAAATAATGAGCAACATGCATACAACATTCGGGCGGGGTAGAAATCCTTATCCCCAGGCCTGACGGGCGAGCCAGTTCTTCAAGGCAGTGCGGAAGGCCTGGACGGTGGAGAGGGTACGAATCTCCACGGGGAGCTCGTTCCAAAGGGTCGGGGCTACTGCTGAGAAGGCCCTCCTCCTTGTGGTTGCCAGCCGACACTGGCTGGCCGATGGAATGCGGAGGAGGCCTAATCTATGGGATCTTATAGGTCGTAGGGAGGTAATTGGCAGAAGGCGGTCTCTCAAGTATCCAGATCCACTGCCATGTAGGGCTTTATGGGTGATCAATAGCACCTTGAAGCGCATCCGGAGATCGACAGGTAGCCAGCGCAACTCGCGGAGGATAGGTGTAATGCGGGTGAATCGGGGTGCACCCGCAATCACTCGCGCGGCTGCGTTCTGTACTAGCTGAAGTCGCCGGATGCTCCTCAAGGGCAGCCCCATGTAGAGCACGTTGCAGTATTCCAGCCTAGAGGTCACAAGGGCCCGAGTGACTGTTGTGAGGGCCTCCCGGTTCAGGTAGGGTCGCAACTGGCGTACCAGGCGTACCTGGGCGAATGCCCCCCTGGTCACAGCCGCTATATGATGGTCGAATGACAGCTGTGGATCCAGGAGGACTCCCAAGTTGCGGACCCTCTCTGAGGGGTGTAAAATTTGACCCCCCAGCCTGAGTGTTGGATTATTGGCCAAATCTTTGGGAGGAAAACACAACAGCCACTCGGTCTTTTCCGGGTTGAGCACAAGCTTGTTAATCCTCATCCAGTCCATGACGGCTTCAAGCCCCCGGTCCATCACGTCAACCGCTTCATTGATTTGGCACGGGGCGGACAGATACAATTGAGTATCGTCCGCATATTGATGGTATCTGATCCCGTGCCTACGGATGATCTCTCCCAGCGGTTTCATGTAGATGTTAAATAGTAGGGGGGATAAGACCGAACCCTGCGGCACCCCATATTTTAGGGGCCTTGGGGACGATCTCTGCCCTCCCACTAACACCGACTGCGACCTGTCCGAGAGGTAGGAGGAGAACCACCGTAACACGGTGCCCCCCACTCCCACCTCCCGCAGTCGTCGCAGAAGGATACCATGGTCGATGGTATCGAAAGCCGCTGAGAGGTCAAGGAGGACCAGGATGGAGGGATGTCCTTCATCTCTGGCTCTCCAAAGATCATCCATCAATGCGACCAAAGCGGTTTCCGTGCTGTAACCGGGTCTGAAGCCTGACTGGAAGGGGTCTAGATAGTCTGCTTCCTCCAAGGACCGTTGGAGCTGGAAGGACACCACCTTCTCAACAACCTTCCCCAGAAAGGGGAGGTTGGAGACCGGGCGATAGTTGTTAAGGACAGCTGGATCCAAGGATGGTTTCTTCAGGAGGGGTCTCACCACCGCCGCTTTCAGTGCGGCGGGGAAGTTCCCCTCCCGAAGGGAGGCGGTTACAACCGCCTGGATCCAGCCTCGTGTCACCTCACTGCAGTTAGAAACCAGCCATGAGGGACACGGATCCAGGACACAGGTGGAGGAACTCACAGCTCTCATGGCCTTGTCCACATCCCCGGGGGTAACCTCCTGAAACTCAACCCAGAGCTGTTCTACTTGGTCCCCCTGTGCCTCGGCTGGAACTGCAGGTGTGGAGTCCAAGTCCGTCCGAAACCGAGCAATTTTGTCCGCTAAGAATTGGGCATATTCTTCAGCTCTGCCCTGCAAGGGTTCCCCCGTCTCCCTTTTGTTCAATAGGGAGCGGGTTATCCTAAACAGGGCGGCTGGACGGGACTCAGCGGATGCGACCAGGGAGGCTATATGTGATCTTTTAGCTGCCCTAAGTGCCCTAGTATATTCCCTGGTGCAGGTGGTTACCATTGCTCGGTTCGATGCGGACTTATCGGACCTCCAACGGTGCTCTAGGCATCTCCTCCGGAGGTCCAGGCAAAAGAAAAATATCAGGGCTTCAAAATCTAAGGGACTGGTTTGGACAAAACTCAGCAGCACTTTTTCATGCGGCTATTGATAAAAATGGATCGCCAACATGTTACCCAATGTCTGATGATGGATATGGCACAAGAAGAAGCTTTAACTTAATAAAGCTTAAACGGACGACCCAGTTTCAACATTCAGAAAGCTATTGATAAACAAGACCTATTAAAAATATCTGAACAGGTACAGGCAATCAGATCAATTCAGTTGAATATATATTCAGTTCACACACACACACACACACACACACTGATCATGTGATCACCAAGAAGGAAAATAAATAAAGTTATGTATTGCTAGGTTTCAGATAATGTAAAAACTCTTATTCTGTTGAAATGCTTTCATTTTCCCCAGTGTATTTGTACTGTGTTTCCCTGAAAATAAGACAGGGTCTTATTTTCTTTCAACCCCTGAAATAAGCACTTGGCCTTATTTTCAGGGAGGTCTTATTATTTTTGAGGTACAGGAGGCGCAGGGGTGGGTTTCAGCCGGTTCGCGGCGGTCCCTGCGAACCGGTTGGTCGCCGAACCCGGAAGTAAGTAACTTCCGGGAACGGCGAAGGGCCCACCCGCGCCCGCGCGCCCGCGCCTGCTCCTTACCCGGTTTTGATGAATTCTGCGCTTTCATGCATTCGCAGGACGCATACAGCGCCTGCGCGATCCTCCAGGAGCAGCTGGAGCATCGCACAGACGCTAGTACGCATGTGTGCACCGCGCGCATGCACGTGTGCGCCGCACGCGTGCGCGAGGACGCCGCCAGCCTCGTTCCAACCGAACCAGTTGGAACGGGGTGAGAAACTCACCCCTGAGGGGGCGGCGAGCGTGGTCATCTCATGGCTGCTGCTGTGTTGCAATGTTTTGGGGGAGGGCTTACTTTTGGGGAAGGGTTTATTTTAGCGCATGTGCTCAAAAGCCTGATTAGGCTATCCGGGAAGGTCTTATTTTCAGTGAAACAGGGTAGGTTATTTGCTTGAGCAGGAGGATCTCCTCAGATAAATCCAAATTTGCTTTCCGTAACGTCTGGTGGAATTCATTCTTAAAATAGTTCCTGAGGGTTAAACTGGGCATAACCTGGGATCAATCTGTGTGAAGAAAAATAGAAAACTTGACCCTTGGAGAATGACTGAATTTCTTTCACTCTCAACAAAAGCCATTACAATTTTTTTTCCATACCTGAGTCACTTCTGACCCTTCGCATTCGAGAACAAAATTAAAATGTAAAATCAAATGTATAAGTGTAAGGAAAAGAAACCGGCATTTTTCTCCTACACGAAATGTAAATGCACTAAAAAGAATTTATACCCTTCCTTTTGAATGGCATATCTATAGATTGCAGGAGGAATGTCTGACAGGGTAAAATATTGCAGTGACACAAGATCCGTTGTGTTCGTTCTGCATTTTTTCTTTTAAAAAGCAAAACCAAGAAAGAGAAATTGCCTTTTCTGATGATCACTCTTCCGTTGAGTGTCTGTTGTCACTCTCTTTTTTTGAATGCTCCATATTTTCTCATTTTTATGAGATGATGTGACTTTAATAGGAACCAAGGGATTACTCACAAAAAAAAAACACCAGTTGAATGCTTAAAGGTACCGGGGGGGGGGGGGGGAAGAGTGAGGCTAACTTTATATTAAAAATATTTCTCTAATAATGACATATAATTGACCTGAAAGTGTTCCAGAAAATTTTTAGGGATGTATACAAATCTCCTCAGAAATGTTACTACTCATAAAAGAAGACATTTTATTTTGCCTTAACATTTAGAAAAGAAAAATTCAAACCACACTTGGAATACTGCACTCAGTTTTGGTCGCCGCGATTTTTAAAAAATTGTGGAGACTCTAGAAAGAGTTCAGAGAAGAGCAAGAAAGATGATTAGGGGACTGGAGACTAAAACATATGAAGAACGGTTGATGGATCTGTGTATGTTTGGTTTGATGAAAAGAAGGACTAAGGGAGACATGTTAGCAGTGTTTCAACATCTCAGAGGTTGCCACAAAGAAGAGGGAGTCAAGCTATTCTCCAAAGCCCCTGAGGGTAGAACAAGAAGCAATGGGTGGAAACTAATCAAGGAAAGAAGCAACTTAGAACTGAGGAGAAATATCCTGACAGTGAGAACAATTAATCAGTGGAAAAACTTGCCTCCAGAAGTTGTGAATGCTCCAACATTGGAAGTTTTTAAGAAGATGTTGGATATCCATTTGTCTGAAGTGATGTAGGCTTCCCTGCCTAAGCAGAGGGTTGTACTAGAAGACCTCCAAGGTCCCTTCCAACTCTGTTATTCTATCCTATTTTACTTCACGGGAAAACCAGATGTCATTTTGGATAGTATGATACACAATTTTCTAAATTTGGTTTTGGAGGTCCTGAGTGGTTTTTGCACTTTTAATCTCATGGCAGGAGACATTTTTTTTGGTGACTCTTAGCCAACGCTTTCTAAATGTAGCTGTTCTTTTAAAACATAATTCAGGCAGCCTCTTATGGCTTAAAACCACCAGTGGTATTTCTGTTCAATACTGAGCAGGCACATAAAACAGAAACAACAAGCATATTAATTTCTGTAACACTTCTGTCAATACGGTCAGCAGGGATCTAGTTCAGTGATGAGCAATTTACCTTTTGGAGAATTGCAGCCATACCTACCATTTGTGAAGGAGAGGAAAGCTGCGGTACATATTGATACCGAGTCAGCAAGACTGAGTTTGTCAGACAAACAATCTAGCAGTAAATGACATCCTAGTCAGAAACCAACAAGTCCAGAGGTGATATTCAGCAGGTTCTGACCAGTTTTGGGGAAACAGTAGTGGAAATTTTGAATAGTTCAGAGAACTGAAAAATACCACCTCTGATGGCCCCTCCCCCATCTATTTGGTACCTCCCAAGTCCCAGCTGATTGGGAGGGAATGGAGATTTTGCGATAGCCTTCCCCCAGGAGTGGGGTGGGAATGGAGATTTTACAGTATCCTTTCCCTAGAGTGGGGAGGGAATCAGTGGTGGGTTGCAGGCTGTACGCCTGGGGTACCGTTCCGGTACGGTGCTCTGGAGGGCCTGCCCACCCGAGCTCCTTACCTGTATTTGAGCACTTCTGCATACAAAGAACGGAGCACACGGTGCCAGCGAGATGCTCCGCTGAGTACCTGGAGTGTCGTGGAGGCTCGAGTGTTTATGTGTGTGTGTGTGTCTCAAGAGGTAAGTATGCATGCACGTGAAAACAAAGCTTTATCTTGGAAGATTATAAATGAACTTGCTTTAAATTTAATAAAAAAGGTTTGAATGTCAGAGTGGCAGTGTTTACAAGTTGGAAGAATGGCGCAACATGAAAAAGAAACCTTAACATTGCAAAAGATTATGTTTGAAATTCAAAAAAATATTAGAAGTAACATAGAAAATTGAGAAGAGATTGGAGAACATAGATCGTAGAACAGTAAAATTTGATGGAAAAATTGAGGATGTTCATCAAATGAAGAAAGTGGAGGTCAGAGTTCTAAAAACTGAAGGAAAAAAATAAACAAAGAGACAAGAAAATTGTTGATACTGACAGTGAACTGAACCACACAAAACTTACTAAGGAAATAACCAGAATACCAATGCCACAAATGGCAAGAGATCCTGGAAAGACTCAGGATGATGTAATGAAAGCTTACAATAAAAAATTAAGTCAAATTTAGTTAAATTTAGAGCATTATGTATAAAATGAAGTGATAATGGATACAGTTAAATAATTGATTGATAATGATAATAATGCATATATATGTATTGTTTTGATAAGAGGAAATTTGATATAAATTGCAAATGGTGACTACGAAAGGAGGTTTAGAAACTCTGTTATTAAATATCACCATTTTTTATGTAGAACATGTTATAAAGATGTAATGTTACTGGATGATATTGGGAAGAGCTAATGGAATGCCATTATGTGGTTTTGCTTTAAATCTGGAATATTTTATATAAAGGGACGTAAAAACAATTATAGTCAAATGAAGGTTAAGGTATGATGATACACACACACACACACACACACACACACACACACACACATGATTTAAAATATATGATTTGATATGAATTGTAGGTGATGACTGTGGAAGGGATGCACGGAGGTTTTGTAACGAATCGACACACTTTCTACAATTTGTAATGGAAGATGGTTTTGTGTTGATTTTTATATGTTTTGTCTGTGTTTATTCAAAAATAAAAAAATTTCTTTATAAAAAATATACGAGTCAGTTGCCAAGCGTCTGAATTATGATGACATGACAATGGGGATGCTTTAACAATTGTAAATGTGAAAAATGGCTATAGTTCATTTTTTTTCCAGTGCCATTGTAACTTTGAAGGGTCATTAAATGAACTGTTGTAAGTTGAGGACTACCTATAGCATATAAAATGAGAAAAAAAATCCACTCCGTTCTAGCATTGATAACATTACTTAGTTGGGTAATGAAATGTCTGCAAGAAAACAAGCAAGTTCAGTGAGCACAAAGAATAACCCCCCCACCCCCAGTTCAACTCTGAGCTACAATTATTCTCTTCTATGAGTTATGCTAGATAGGCTACATTTCAAAAACTTTTGACTTCCACTCACCTCCATCCTGTGTTGGACTCATCTTCAGTCTGACTTTTTCATCTACACAAGGCTAGTGCCTTCTTCAAGACAGTAATGAGACATGAAAACTTCTTACTCCTTGTTGAACTTAGTAGTTGTCCAATATTTGCAGATAAAGATCTAGAAAAAAGAACATAGAATAAGAACATTGGAAGGGACCTTGGAGGTCTTCTAATCCAAGCAGAAAACCCTAATGTCATTTCAGGCAAATGGTTATCCAGTCTCTTCTTAAAAACCTTCAGGGATGGAGCACCCGCAACTTCTGAAGGCAAGCTGTTCCACTGGTTAATTGTCCTCACTGTTCAGGGAATTTCTCCTTTGCTCTAGGTTGCTTCTCTTCTGGTTTAGTTTCCATCCATTCTGTTTTATCTTGCCTTCTTGTGTTTTGAAAAATAGGTTGACCCTCCCTCTTCTTTGTGGCAGCCCCTCAAATATTGAAACACTGCTATCATGTCTCCCCTGGTCCTTAAAGAAAAAAAACACACCAAAGCAATAAAAAAGAGAAAAGAAACACATATTCATGAGTATGAGGGAGATGGGGGGGGGGGGGGGAGAGACTACATAATGAATCACCCGGCTCTCTTATCCTGACTCCATCTATCTTCTGTTTTTATATTGGTCAGCTTTATTATTGTTTTTCACGACTGTGAGGGAACTGACTCTCATATCCTATTGATGCAGTTCCTGCCTTTCACATTGTGCTGGTGTTCCTTCATTTCAACATTTATTGTTAAGGGAAAGGTAAAGGTTCCCCTCACAAATATGTGCTAGTCGTTCCCAACTTTAGGGGACGGTGCTCATCTCCATTTTAAAGCTGAAGAGCCAGCGCTGCCCGAAGACGTCTCTGTGGTCATGTGGCCAGTATGATTAAATGCCAAAGGTGCATGGAACACTGTTACCTTCCCACCAAAAGTGGTCCCTTTTGTTTCTACTTGCATTTTCTACGTGCTTTCGAACTGCTAGGTTGGCAGAAGCTGGGACAAGTAACGGGAGCTCACTCCGTTACGCAGTGCTAGGGATTTGAGCTGCCGAACTGCCGACTTTTCTGATTGACAAGCTCAGCGTGTTAGCCACTGAGCCACCATGTCAGTGGTTTATTGTGACCGCGTTTATTGTTACCTTCTATAACTTTACCTCATGGAAGGCTTCATAGCTTTGATTCGAAGTTCTAATTGCCCCAAATCTGACTGTTTCCTGTGTGATTTAGGGCCAAGCACAGCCCAGCTCTTATACAGAAGTTGTAAGCAAACATTAAGTTCATCCTAGGAAGCAAAATTTAAAAGGCACAAGGAAAAGCACAGCCATGGTTTCAATCAATCCCAAGCAATAAACACATTTTGTCAGAAGTTAAGTGTGTCCTGATGAGGAGAGCCTCAGGCGACATCGTTAGGCTAATTGCTAATGACACAGAAACATTATTAATTTCATGAATGGGAAAATTAGTAATGCTGGATTTCAAGCTGAAGACATCTGCTTTAGCTGCTCTTCCTGGGCAAATAAGGATCTTAAAGAGGTTGTGGAGTCTAATAAGAATATGGGCTGCAAAACACACACAAAAACTGAACAACTGCTACATTCAGCAAGGAATAGCGAATGTGAGGCTGTCACCAACCAGCTACATTTATGGCCTTTTGCAGTGTCCCACAATTCCCCCCCCCCCGGAAATAGGTATTAACTACTTGTTCTGACCCTCCCTCCATACGCCGAGGCACTCCGACACAAGATTACTGCTAGACAATTTATTCACAGTAAATTAACACACGGACAAGACTTTGGCAGCAATCCAGACTTCCAAGATAAGAAATACACACGAGAGCTTCTCCAGCATTAGTATATTAGTTGAATCCAGCAAACAGCCTCCTTCCAAAGTCTCTCCTTATATTCTTGGGAGGAGCCTAATTACAACCACCTGGGTCCAATTATCTTCTGTATCTGCATAGTTGCTGTCAGTGCTTATCTGCCCGCCTTTGCCTGGCGTCTGGGACCAACTCCCTTAGCTCCTCCCCACTGCTCCAGGGCCTGACGTCAGGGACCAACTCCCTTTTGCTTTCACCGCTGCTCCATGCCTCAGGCACCTCCTGGTGGCCAACTAGCCTCTCTGCTCGGAGTCTGAACCCTGTCCAGGGTCCTCCACATCTTCCAGAGCCGACTCATAGGGCCCCTCGCTGTCGGAGTCTGTTTGTAGCTCCAATGGCTCCTGCTGGGCCACAACAACTACTGGTTTCCATAAAAAATGCCCATAATGAACTATGTGTTGTTTTAACAACTGGGCAGTTTGCTTAGGGCTGTGATGGCAAACCTAAGGCATGTGTGACACAGGTGGCACACAGAGCCCTCTCTGTGGGCATGCCAGCCGTCACGCCAGCCCAGCTCCACTGTGCATGCGTGGGCGCCTCCCACCAGCCAGCTGGTCTTTGGGTCCCTGCTGCACATGTGTAGGGGGGAGGAATGCAAGCATGGGGGCCACTTGCCTTGCATTTTGGGGTCTCACGCAGCTCCCCTGCACCCCGTTTTGGCTTCCAGGTTGGTGCTGGAGGCTTTCCAGGCCCAAAATGGGGCACGGGTGGGGACACATGAGGCCCTCTGTGTCCTGGTTTGGGCCTTGAAGGCCTCCTGCACCAACCTGGAAGTCAAAAATGGGTGAAGGGTGTGTGGGGTGCATGCGTGGGGAGGGCACGGGGGTTGTACATGCACGCATGGGGGCAGGGCGCATGCAAGGAAGTAACAGATGCACACGTGGAGGTAGGCCACACTAAGGGGGGTAATGTGTGCATTGCATTATGGGTGCTGGCGTGCGCATGCGCACTCTTTTGGCACACAACGGCAAAAAAGTCAGCCCTCACTGGCTTAGGGACTGCAGTGTTCATTTTAAGAACGCTACATTCGCTTAACAATCATGAGTAAAATCAAGGCTCCGGTCATGTGACGATCTATTTTATGGCCGTGAATGATTTATGACCGCAATGCCAGGCTCAATGACAGTCGTACCTCGAGGACAAGCAGTAGAGCAGGCAAAAAGAGATTTTTTTAAAAAAAAAACAAAACTCTTTCCTTTTCTTCTGTGTACATTTTTCCCAGATACAGTTTTGACGCTATCAAGTGTGATCTGTCAAACATTCAGACTCTCCCACTGCCATTGTGCTCCGTATGAATACGCTCAGTCTTTCATCCCAAACAGTCAATCAAGCTTTTAGCTTTAGCTTTATTCTTTTGCCATGTCTGTGTTTGAATGGACTCATGCTTAACCAAGTGTTCAGAACAAACAGATCTTTTTCAAAGCAGAGGCCCACAAAACAGTAATTATTCCCTTTCATATTTGGATCTCTGAAAAACCCAGTCCCTTTTTTGTTTGCTCTCTTAGTTTTACCCTTTCACATCGCCTAGCAGAACTCCCCCCCACTGATGGTATTTATTCAGAATGTTAGGATGTTTTTGCTTTAAACTCACCTCTCTTTCTTCCATTATCAGAATTCATTGCAGCGTAACATGCAAATATCAGCAACCTATTGTTTACTACTTTCACACACGCCCTTAACTATCTGCATAATGCCAATTCATTTTTTTCTGACATACATTTTGGCCCCCTTCATTCATAATTAAACCAATATATTCACTTTCCTGCATGCATTGCTCAACTCCACTCCATAGGATCAGGCCACCTTTAGTTAGGTCTGTACAGCAATCCTCTTTCAAAAACTTTCAAATACCGTCAAAAATTTCCTTCCTTCCTTCCTTCCTTCCTTCCTTCCTTCCTTCCTTCCTTCCTTCCTTCCTTCCTTCCTTCCTTCCTTCCTCCTTTCCACCCTCCCTCCCTCCTCCCCTCCCTCTCTCCTCCTCTCCTTCCTTCCTTCCCTCCCTCCCTCCTCCTCCCCTCCTTCCTTCCTTCCCTCCCTCACTCCCTCCTTCCCTCCTTCCCTCCCTCTTTTGCTCTTTACCATTCATGCTACTTCAATTTATTCCACTTGCATTCCAGGTCATAATATTTGATATGCTATGGTGAATGTCTATGGAGATTCTTAGGCCATCCGTTCATTCAATCATCCATTCCTTGAGAAAGTCCAGTTGCCTTTTTGGAAAATTTAGGAGCCGAGGTGGCGCAGTGGTTAAATGCAGCACTGCAGGCTACTGCTAGATCAGCAGTTCAGCGGTTCAAATCTCACCGGCTCAGGGTTGACTCAGCCTTCCATCCTTCCGAGGTGGGTAAAATGAGGACCCGGATTGTTGGGGGCAATATGCTGACTCTCTGTAAACCGCTTAGAGAGGGCTGAAAGCCCTATGAAGCGGTATATAAGTCTACTGCTATTGCTATTGCTATAAAATCACACTTGGGACATGCTGTACCATAAGGTTGAGCTATAGATAGATCAGATCTCCCTCAGCTAAGTCTCAGTAATATATGCCAAGTCTGCATGCTTGCCCATGGTCAAGTATACCTCCAGTTATAAGAGTTGTAATCAAAATTAGACTTAGTTGAGGAACATCTGTTTTTTTTGTATATAGTTTTTTATTTTTTCATTTTCATAACATATAACCACATGTATACTATTACATAACCAACATCAGATTGTATTATTAAATGTTTACATCAATTCATCTTACCATCAACTCCCCAAAACAATTATTGGCTCTTCTGCTCTCCATACACCATATTTGTAACTTATCCATCACTTTCTTCTCCCTCTCCCCTCCCCTCCCTGCCTCTTTTCTTCCCTCTGTCACACTCGAACTTCCCCTTTCTCTCTCCTTCCCCTTTCTCCCCTTTCCACTCCTCATTTCTCTCCTCCTCTTCCCCTGCCCTCTCTCCTATCCCTCTCTTCTTCCCTTACCTCTCTCCTTTACTTCGCACTCATCATCTCATTAGTGTATTTCAGCTTCTGAGCAAGCTCCTTTTTATGTTGATGGTATATATCATTCCTTTTCAATATAAATATTTAATTTTAATATATATCTTCCTCCTTCTTTTTTGGTCACCCTGATCTTTAAGGAGAGCAAGCATTCCTACTCCCATACATGACATCAGATCACGGGGGTTGGGGAAAGGGAATATGTAAACCGTGGCATGACAAAACTGCACTAGTCAAAATAGCGGTGATAAAACTGCATCGCTAAAGCCGCGATGTCATCACCCCGCGTCATCACCGCCGCGACAACAGCGCGGTGGCAGAAAGCCGATTTAAATTAAGGTAAGGGTTAGGATTAGGTTTAGGGGTTTGCTTTAGGGTTAGGTTTAGGGTTAGGGTTAGGGTTAGGGTTAGGTTAGGGTTAGGGTTAGGGTTAGGGTTAGGTTTAGGGTTAGGGTTAGGTTTAGGGTTAGGTTTAGGGTTAGGTTTAGGGTTAGGTTTAGGGTTAGGTTTAGGGTTAGGTTTAGGTTTAGGGTGCTGAGTGCTTCGGAAGGCGCGGATTTGCCCTCCACGGTTATGTCATCGCAGTAGGGTCGCGTTTTTCCTTAGCGCTTCAGACGGCGCGGATTTGCCCTCTGCACTTATGTCGGCGCGGATAAGGGCTTCGCGGTTTTGTGGTGGAACCTATGTAAACAAGTGATATCCTATACTACGAGCAGCAACATGATAAGGGATCTGGAGTCTAAACCATGCAATGAACCATTGAGGGATGTAGGTAAGTCTAAGGCCTTTTTACCTTCCCCAGGACCCAGAGACCCATTTTCCCCCTTCTGGAGCCTCCGTGCAGGCCCTGTACTTACCTTGCATCCAAAATGGGTTGTATAGAGACTCCTGGGAGGAGAGAGGTGGGGTGGGAGGCCGAGGTCCAGGGCCAGCTAGGGGTGGGATTTGGAGGTTCTCCGAACTGGTCATAATGTTAGCTACGAGTTATCTCTAAGTTTTAAATTTACACCTGTTGAGAGACGTTTGATGGAAAGCATCGATATACTATTTCAACATGAAAGCTTAATCTCTAATGACAGAGGAGAAAAGGGTGTATATCACGATTCTGCACTCCAACACAATAGCCACTTCTAACGATCAGCATGCATAATGGGATAGAAGTACAGTTCTACAAGCCACACTCATGAACTTGTACTGAAAGAAATAAGGCACACATAATTCATATGCTTCATCATTTTAAGATAAAGGAATTGTGCAGATTTTAAAGGCCTTCATTTTAAAATAAGCATTTCATTAAAAGGAAAAAAAACGGGGACAGGATTTAGGCTAGAGATGGGATTACTGTCTTTTTTTAAAAAAATTCTGTTGTGGTAGCCATCATCTGAACACAAGTAGGGCAGCTGATGAAGATCGTAGAATAAAAAGAAAGTTTCTGACACTCAGATTTACTTTCCTTCTTTTCTCATATAACTTTATTATGATTTTAATGAAGAAAAATGGAAAAACTTTGAAGCATTGTGAAACAAATGATTGTAAGTCTACCTGTATCCTAAATTGCACACTGTGATGCAGTGGTGAAATTCAATTTTTTTCACTACCGGGTTCTGTGGGCGTGGCTTGGTGGTGGGGTCCTGTGACCGAGTGGGCACGGCCAAGTCAATGTCACTCATGGCCACGCCTACTCAGTCACATACCGCCACCACCACCACCAAGCCACGCCCACAAAACCCAGTAGGAAAAAATGTGTCTGAGTCCATTCACAGCAGAGCTGCTGCTTCCTTTATGGTGCCCTCCCTCCCTTAAAGGGACAGGCTGCAGCAGCTCTGCTGTGAATGGAGGGAGAAACGTTTGGATCAGTGGTGGGTTTCAAAAATTTTTCGAACCTACTCTGTGGGTGTGGCCTCCTTTGTGGGAGTGGCTTGCCGGCCATGTCACCTGGTAGGAGTGGCTTGCCAGCCATGTGTTCTCTCTCTCTCTCTTTCCTTCCTTTTGTCTCTCTGTCCCTTTTTTCTTTCATCTCTCTCTCACTTTTTCTTTTTTCTTTTCTTTTCTTTCTTTCTTTCTTTCTTTCTTTCTTTCTCTCTCTCTCTCTCTCTCTCTGTGAGTCTCTCTGTGTGTGTGTGTGTGTGTGTGTGTGTGTGAGTGAGTGTGTGTGAGTGGTGGGTTTCAAAAAAATTTGGAACCTCTTCTGTAGGTGTGGCCTGCTTTCCGGGTCCACTGGTGGAACCTCTTCTAACCGGTTCAGGAGATTTGACGAACTGGTTCTACCGAACTGGTGCGAACTGGTAGGAACCCACCTCTGGTTTGGATTGTCTGTGATGCATTTAATGTTGAATTCTGTGGCAGAGACAATCTGAACGTTTCTCCCTCTGTTCACAGCAGAGCTGCTGCTCCCTTTATGGTCCACTCCATCTGCCTCCCTCCAGGGGTCTACCTTAAAGGGACAAGCAGCAGCTGTGCTGTGAATGGAGGGAGAAACATTCAGATTGGGTGGGTGGGTCGAGTGGCCGAAAGAGGCCAACGGTGACAGGGTGACCAGGTGGGTGTGGGAGGGGCCACCAGGGATTTTTGCCACTGGCTTGGAGAACTGATGCCAATCATCCCTGCCGATTCAGCCAAACTGGGAGGATTTCACCCCTACTGTGATGGCTTCCCCGCTGCTGGCTCAAATGATGAACAAGAGCCAACTCCAGCAGCTTTGGATGAGAGCATGGGGAGTGTCAGGAAGGAGGTCTCCAAGCAGAGCGTGAATGGGAAGAAGATGAGAGGCCAGGAACCTCGGAGGGGCCATCAGGGGATCAATGAGATGAGCATCTGGCTGAAGAAGAAGGGCTTGGGGACTGAATCCGAAGTGCAGGATGAGAAGGAACACAGCTGCAGCTGGTCAGCAGGATGAGGAAGAATCCTTCACCAGATCACAGGACTCGCACTTCTGTGTGTGTGTGTGGTCTGGAACAGGACACACACCTGCATGAATAAAGCTCCACATTCCAAGACATGGTTAACCTCTTCGACACCAATGTTGAAATGGGAGTGTCTGTGTACATGCGCGCCAGAGTGCCAGAACCTGGAAGACAGCAGCTGCTCTTCCGGGTCCCCATCGTGTGCATGCGCACTGGACAGATGATCCGGTACACATGTGCACCATCCAGTTGCTCTCTTTTGGGTTCCGGTTGCTTTTATGTGAAGACCAGCTGACCGGCATGCATACGTGTGCCAGAACCCAAAATAGAGCATCTGGGCAGTGTGCATGCGTGCATGCGCATGATGGAACCTGGAAGGGCAGCTGGCAATAGTGTGCTTGCCCACCGAGAGGGCTCTGTGTGCCACCTCTGGCACGCGTGCCATAAGTTTGCTATCACGGTTCTAAGAGCAAAGAATACAATATATATTGTGCTCCCATGACATGCAATGGAAAAATAAACAAGCCAATATATGCTTTAACATGACAGCTCGGTTTACAGAAGAGAATGGCTACGTTTTCTAAACCAGGCTGAACTACCAAGAAACCAACTGTACGTTAGCTTAGCATGGTATTCTACATGTCAAATTATGATATTCAACACATTTATTTTACAGTATGATTTAAGGAAATGTCCATATATTTGCATGTTTGGGCTTACAGTAATTGCTGTTCAAATCAAGCCACTTCAGGAACTCCACAGACCAAAATGTTTGTTTCATATGCCCATTTATCTTTGTGTGTGTTTAAGCAACTTTGACTGCCATGCATTATTTACCATCTACGTCATTCTGCATATAGATTTAAAGAAAACAAAGTGTTTGTGTGTAGCCTTTACTGCTGAACTGAATGCATAAACCTGCCACTCACCAAACAGTTGGGATGATTTAACAGTCTGCACACACCAACTGTATATTCCCAGATTTCTTTTCCCCCTTTCATGGTTGCATCTTGTAAAGATTTGGTTTGAACTCTGTTCTTGCTGATGGAAGACATCTGAGGGAGAAGGCACACAGAGAATAGGAGGATGCTGATAGAGGAAAGAATCATACATTGATTGCACACTGGAGAGATTAAAAGTAACTTTCTCTTAGAGTAAAGTCAGAAACAAGATCTGTTTTAGATCACAGGATCAAAAAATGTCTATGGAGTTTCTCAGTCATCCAAGTCACAGTTGTCTCAAAGGTGCTTTTTTCAAAAGGCAACTGGACTTTGATTATTCCCTTGAGGGAGAAGAAGAGTTTTCGCTTCTCATTCAAGAAGTGTGTGTGTGTGTGTGTGTGTGTTTGTAGGAATGGAAGGGCTACCATATTTTTCGGAGTATAAGACGCACCTTTCCCCCCTCCCACCCATAAAAGGGGGCAAAAATCTGAGTGCATTTTATACACCAAATACAGCATTTTTGGCCTCCTGAAATCCTTGGGAGGCCTGCAAAGTGCTCTGGGGGCTGGGGAGGGCAAAAATGAGGGGAAAATGGCCTGTTTTTTTCTCATTTGTGCCCCCCCCCAGCTCCCAGGAGCACCCTACAAGCCTCCTAAAGGCTATGCATGTCCTTTTTTTGGGGGGGGGGGGAAATGGGCCTGTTTTTGCAAAAAAAAAAAAAGGGACATTTTTTGCTCATTTTTGCCCCCCCTGCCCCCAGGAGCACTTTGCAGGCTTCTCAAACTCTCTGCATGCCCCTTTGTCACAAAAAATGAGGCATGAAGTGGGTTTCTGAGGTCTGCAAAGTGCAAAAACTTTTTTTAAATTTACCTCTTCAAAATCTTGGTGCGTCTTATACTCCGGTGCATCTTATACTCCGAAAAAATGGTCATTCTAACAGGATGGTAAATTAAAATGGTAAGTCTAAATTTATTTTTACATATGTGAAGGATCTGCATAGACAACAACAACAATAGAAACACCATGACTAGCACAAGAAAGCAAAGATGTACCAAGTGCCTTGGGTGCAATCTCAAAACAACTGGAGGACCCCTTGGACAACCCCGGCATTGACACAAGATCATTTGTCAATTGCAAAAGGCAGATTTACTCAGAACAGCTTACATTCTGCGGTGATACTTTCAACACCATCAAACAAGAACATCTGCTTATCTAAGGTCCTTGGGAAATACTTGATAGTATTTTCAAACACTTTGGATAAAAATGCCAAATCTGGCTGAAGGTGTGATGCATCACAATAATAATAATTTATTAAATTTACATGCTGCCACTCGCCTAGAGAAAAGCACCATGGAGATATTATGAAGACAATCTTGACAATTCTCCATGTGACGATTGTGAGTTTTCCCCTTCAGACAGATACAATCAGATATTATCAATTTCATCCATTACTTCACCACGTAGGGATCTGGATCAGGTGGCCTAAATGTCTTTCTCTAAAACTCCAAACTTGGATAAAATAAAAAGATGCTATCTTCCCCAAGAAGAAAGTTTCTTCTTCCCATATGTAAAATATCATGACACCCAAAATCCTTGGGGCATTTCCCAAGTGTATACTTTTTAACATGCATCTCAACTACAAAAGACATTTAAAAAAACAGTGGATTTTTGCCACCATATTGACTTTTTTGGGATATTCCAGCTACTCACTATGCCTTTTATCCATTACACAGAACATAGAATTGTAGGGCTGACCACAGAGGGCTTCTAGTCCAACCTCCTGCTCAAAGTAGGAGACCTGGTGCAGTCTCATTTTGAAAACCTCCAGTTATGGAGCACCCAAAACTCTGGAGGGAAGCTATTCCATTGATTAATCATTCTCACTGTCAGAAAATTTCTCCTTGCTTCTAGATTGGGTCTCGCTTTAACAAGCTTCCACCTATTACTTCTTGTTCTGCCCTCTGGTGCTTTGGAGAATAAATTGATCTCTCTTCTCTATGACAGCCCCTCAAGTACTGGAAGACTTTTATCACGTTTCCCTCTAACCCTTTCTGCAATAGGTAGACATCCTAGTGGATGATCACTTGAATCTGAGCCAGCAGTGTGCAGCAGCAGCTAAAAAAGCTAACACAATCCTGGGTTGTAGACTGAAGATCACGTGAAGTATTAGTATCACTTTACAAAACCCTATGTAAGACCACACCTGGAATACTGCAACCAATTTTGATCACCATACTACAAAAAAGATGTTGAGACTTTCGAAAAAAAAGTTCAGAGAAGAGCAACTGAAATGATCAGAGGCCTGGAGACCAAAACATATGAAGAACAGCTGCAGGATTTGGGTCTGGCTAGTCTAAAGATAAGAAGAATCAGGGGTGACATGACAGTATTCCAATACTGGAAGGGCTGCCACAAAGAAGAGTGGGCCAAATTATTCTCCAAAGCACCAAAGGACAAGAAACAATGGTTGAAAACTAAACAAAGACAGAAACAACCTGGAATTAAGGAGAAACTTTCTAACAGTGAGGACAATTAACCAGTAGAACAGCTCACCTTCAGAAATTGTGAGCACTCCATCATGGATGTTTTTAGGAAGAGACTGGACAGTCACTTGTCTGAGATGGTATAGGTTCTCCTGCTTGAGCACAGGGATGGACTAGGAGACCTCCAAGGTCCCTCGCAGCTCTATTCTATGCTAAACATTTTAGACTTACCTAGCTCCTTCAACCGTTCATTGTACAATTTAGCTTCCAGATCCTTAATCATCTTTGTTGTTCTGCTCTGCACACTTTCCAGACAGAAATGGTACAGAGTTCGAGTAAAGTATAAGAGAAAACAGTGTCATGAATTTATTTTTTATTTATTTTTTGCTTTTATGTGTAAAGAAATGATCCCGCAAGACAATTTTTTAGGATGTTCTCTTTTGCTAAAGACCTTTGTATGGAAACAGTTTGTCTCAACCCCTAGATGGTGCTGTTGCTTTTCCCTTGTCACTGCTAAGATGACAATGCAAGAGATTTTGGCTGGAAAAAAGATGGAACAATACAGAATGCGTAGCATTTGAATCTTTTAATGGTTCCCCCCTCCCTTAATATAAATGTAACATGGGTGTGTGCCAGCCTCTGGATCAAAATTCCCCCCAACCCCTTTCCACATGGAATCTAGATGACTATTTGACCTGCTTTAAATAAGCGCAGAAGGATAAGGAGGAAGATCTCTGATTGCAATGAAGAACTTTTGGAGTGTTTGTTTGTTTGTTTGTTTGTAGTGGAGAAAATAGGAGGGAGGTATTTTCCCTTTGAATGTATTCTGATACGGCTTGGGAGCACCTGGGCTCAAGAAAGTTTAAATTCTCTCTGAGTAATTTATTCTGAAAGACGGATTTTAACACTTAGATTTTCCTAGTTAGATTTCATCAAAGGAAGGGAAAATAGTTAAAACTGGGGATGCCTAAAAGGACATCAAGTGAAATAGTTTGCCTGTCAGGTCAGCATATGAAGAAAGAGATACAATGAGTGTGTAAAGATGGGGTATAATCTTCTCCGCTATATTGTCAACCTGGCTAAGAGAAAGTGATAGCAGTCTTCCAATATCTCAGGGGTTGCCACAAAGAAGAGGGAGTCAAGCTATTCTCCAAAGCACTTGAGGGCAGGACAATAAGCAATGGGTGGAAACTAATCAAGGAGAGAAGCAACTTAGAACTAAGAAGAAATTTCCTGACAGAACAATTAATCAATGGAACAACTTGCCTCCAGAAGTTGTGGATCCTCCAACACTGGAAGTTTTTAAGAAGAGATTGGACAACCATTTGTCTGAAGTGGTATAGGGTTTCCTCCTGCCTGAACAGAGGGTTGGACTAGAAGACCTCCAAGGTCCCTTCCAACTCTGCTATGCTATGCTATGCTACGCTACTCTACTCTACTCTAAAGTTTATTTCTCAATGTGTAGGCAATGCTACTAAAAGTATTTTTAGGACTGATTTGAAGGCATATAAGGTTATACAACTAGATCAGTGTTTCTTGACTTGGCAATATTAAGATGTAGGGGCTTCCGTTCCCAGAATTCTGGGACTTGAAGTCTCTGCATCTTAAAGTTGTCAAGGTTAAGACACATTGGATTAGACTACTTCCTGGAAGGCCATTTACTCCTATCATTTGCTGGTGCAGCAAATCCTGAATTAGAGAAATCATCTCAAAAAAATCATTGATCGATAAATCAATAATGTATTTTTGATGATCACCTTTGATTGTTTTCTTTAACTATCCTTCTTGTGATTTCTAAGGCTACAACACATTCAGATACTGTAGTTTTCTTGGCAAAAATGTGGAAGTAGTTTTCTTCTAGTTTTCTTTATTATTATTTTTTCATTTTCTTGAGTGTTGGATTCCCCTTCCCCCCATCCACTTATAAAAGACAAATCTACATCTTCACTTTCATTATTCTGCTTTTCTATACACACACACACACACACACACACACACAATTCGTATTTAAGTATGTATTTCAATAATGATTTTAATGCACTTCTCTTCGCCTTTGTCTTTCAAACTATGCACTTCTGTGTGCACAGTAAAGTATGCCTTTCTTCACACACAACTCAGACATTGTAACATATTTTTTTAAAAGCTCAAAATCCAAATAATATTCTCATCCTGCTTTTCATCTGAAGACCAAGCTGATTTAGTTTGAAATATGAAATGAATAAAAAGTTTCCATGGAAGTAAAATCTCTTTCCCCAACATATTCTCCTTCAATTTCTGCTTGAAGACATCTAGGGAAGGAGAATCAACTGGGCAGGTATTTGGATAACTTTTAGCAATACGTTTTGTATAGAATAGAATAGAATAGAATAGAATTATTTATTGGCCAAGTGTGATTGGAAACACAAGGAATTTGTCTTTGGTGCATACGGTATGCTCTCAGTGTACATAAAAGAAAAGATACATTCACCACAAATCATAAGGTGGAACCCTTAATGATAGTCATAGGGTACAAATAAGCAATCAAATCATACTAGGAAACAATCAATATAAATTGTAAGGATACAAGCAACAAAGTTACAGTCATTCAGTCACAAGTGGAAGGAGATGGGTGATAGGAACGATGAGAAGATTAATAGCAATAGTAATGCAGACTTAGTATATAGTTTGACAGTGGTGAGTATTTAATGGTGTTTAATAAGTGCATAATAATTAAACATAACATTAATACACATTAAAATACTTTTTGAGAAGATAAGTAAAATATCAATTATATCAATCAATGAATTAGTCTGTTATATTATGCATTATTTTTGCTATTTGATGATAGGAAGTCTAATTATATAGACAAATGTAATTCTTCAAAAGGATGCGAAGACCTGGTAGCTGTTTCAAAAAATCCGAGCCCAGAATGAAAGGGGGAAACAGACATTTTAATTTAGAGCCAAACTAGGTTGTGCAGAAGCAACAGAAATGAGAAATAACATTAAGGCCCATATTTTTATTTTCCCATTCTTCACTCTGACGGCTCTCCCCAAAAGGACATGATTTAACCGGGCATTTCAGAAAGTAACTTGCCTAGTGGTATTTATGGCATTAATGTGCAATCAGCACAAAGGGAGAATGAACAATGTCAAATTTTCAAAAGTTCCTGCACTTCTCCATTGCAGCAAGTCAACATGATCAGTGGGAACAGCTCCTCATATGAGGGGTTTTTTTTGGGGGGGGGTGAGATTTCTTTGGATCTAGCATGCAAGAGAGATAATGAGACATTCACCTCCTTGCTGGAAGCGTCAGGTATTTGTGGTTTGTTCCCCTTCCACAAACCTTGACTCCACTGGACTTGTCTAACCTTACCCTGTATATACACTCTTAAAACATATATATACATAACTAAAACTCTCTCTCCCCCTCTCTCTCCCTCCTTCCCTCCCTCCCTCACCCTCTCCCTCTCCCTCTTTCTCTCTCCATCTCTCTCATCTATCTATCTATCTATCTATCTATCTATCTATCTATCTATCTATCTATCTATCTATTTCTGTCTGTGTGTGTGTGTGTATAGAAAGACGGCAGCTCCAATCAAACTTTAAGCCCAAAACCCAGCCTGAAGATGACGAGGGAGACCGCGCTGAAATGTTGCCAAGACAATCTCAATCTCACACGGGAAAAGACCCGAATACAAGACCAGCATAAATAAATATGTGTGTGTGTGTGTGTGTGTGTGTGTGTGTGTGTGTGTGTGTGTACACATCTCAACAGCCTACACCCCAAAATACAATTCACTATGGAAATAGAAGCAAACAAACAACTTCCCTTTCTGGACATCCTAATTTACAAAAAACCCAATGGCTCTCTAGGACACACCATCTACCGAAAAAAACACACACACCAACCACTACTTAAATGCACAATCCCATCATCCCCCTGCACAGATCAACTCTGTAGCCAAAGGCCACCTGAAAACTGAATTACACACTCTCACAAACGTATTAATCTCCAACGGATTCCAAAGAAAAACAATTACCAACCTAATCCAAAGGGAGACTCCCCCAGAAAACCAAGACACAGAACAGGATAACGGCATTGCCCTCCTCCCTTACATCAAAGGCACCACAGATAAAATCAGCAAAATTCTCCACAAGCACAATATCAAGACAGCCTTCAACACTGACCAAAAACTAGCCAACATCTTAAGAAACCCCAAAGGCAAAATCCAGCTAGAAATACCATGCAAAATCTGCCCTGCAACATACATAGGACAAACGAACAGGAGAATAAATGCACGCATCGCAGAACACAAGAACACAGTAAGAAAAAAAAAAAAAACTTCCTCCCTTTTCCAGCACCTTAAAGCTACAGGACATGAAATTAATTTTGAAGGAACCAGGTTAATCTCCAAAACAGAACACTTCAACAAGAGAATAATTATGGAAGCTATCAAAATAGAGAAACACCCCCACAACATGAATAAATGTGGCGATACCTCCCATCTACTAGACATCTGGAAACCAGCCCTAATCAAAAAATGAGCCTCACCCACCACCCAGGCCGTTACAATACGAAACAACAATGGACACACAGCCAGCACCAATCAGCACCAATCTACCAATCATGATACAATCACACAACCAATCATTCCACTTACTGAAACAAAGCCAGCACTCCCCCCCCCCCCCAAGATTTATAGAAATACAGCAGCTCCGATCACACTTTTAGCCCAAAATCCAGCCTGAAGATGGTGATATATATTCGGGTCTTTTCCCATGTAAGACTGAGAGTATCTTGGCAATGTTTTGACGAGGTCCCACTCACCATCTTCAGGCTAGTGAAGCCGAAGGCACCAGCCTGAAGATGGCGAGTGGGACTTCGTCGAAATGTCGCCAAGATACTCTCAATCTTACATGGGAAAAGACCCAAATACTCCAAGACATGCATACCTGTACCTGTGAAAATCTATGAAAACCTACTATATGTGTGTGTGTGTGTGCGCGCGCGCGTGCATATGTGTATGTGTATGTGTATGTGTATGTGTATGTATATGTATATGTATATGTATCCATCCATCCATCCATCCATCCATCCATCCATCCATCCATCCAATTTATTGTAACTAGATAGATAGATAGATAGATAGATAGATAGAGATAAATAGATAGATAGATAGAGATAGAGATAATCGACTGTCTGTCTGTCTGTCTATATCTATCGATCTATCTACCTTTTATCATCTGTCTATATCCATCCATATCTTGTCTGTCTGTCCGTCCATCCGTCCGTCCGTCCATCCATCTATCCAGCCTATCTATTGTATCATTCATCTATTATCATCTGTGTATATCCATCCATATCTAGTCAGTCAGTCAGTCAGTCAGTCTGTCTGCCTGTCTAGCTAGCTAGCTATTAATCATATTTTGTCACTAGTTGTTGAATGTTGGCAGGGTCAAGAAAGAGACACAAAAGGAATGTTCTTCATGGTTGGCAAGATAGAATAACCAAATGCTGAGAGCCTTTCAGGGTTATTTTCACTTTCTTTCTCCACTTTCCAAATAGCCGTTTCTCTTCTTTCAATGGCACTTTTCTTTCTTTCCTTTTCCCAAGGCCAAATCTACATTCTTTCACAATATACGATGAAAGTAAAACAAGCGCGAGAATAATTGGACCACTTAGCAAATAGTTGAATGGAAGTAAGACAATGTCATGTTGGTTGCTGTACATATTTATGAGTCAGAAGATATGGAGTGATTGTGGTGATGTTCAAGGTCTGCTCTTTGGGAATGTGAAAGTACATAGAATTTATGCAGAAGATGCCATGTTGCTGGGTACAGACACAAAAGAGTTGAAGCAAATGTTAGACTGTATGATATAACGAGGTTCATTGAGTTGAAAAATAATGTTTCTAATATCAATGTCGCTGTATCTGAAGAGGAAAGTGGGGTGAGCAATTGCAAGTGATACATAAAAAGACATTAAAAATGGAAAATAATAACTAGATTATTAACATTAACACTTCCTAGAATGTTTACTAGAAATGGGTAAATGGATTTAAGTCATGTAAATATTTTTGTTCCATCAAGTGTTTCATTGATGATGATATCTGGGTCAGTTAGTTTAGACTGGATTGTTGTCTTTAATTGTTATTGTAAAATGCCTTGAGTCCTTCTGAATCCTATTAATCTCTCTCTCTCTCTCTCTCTCTCTCTCTCTCTCTCTCTCTCTCTCTGTCTGTCTCTGTCTCTGTCTCTGTCTCTGTCTGTCTGTCTGTCTGTCTGTCTGTCTGTCTCTCTCTCTATCTATCTATCTATCTATCTATCTATCTATCTATCTATCTATCTATCTATCTATATATATCCTATCAATATCTATCAATCTATCATTTATTTATCTATCATCTATCTCTATCTATCTATCTATCTATCTATCTATCTATCTATCCATCCATCCATCCATCCATCCATCCATCCATCCATCCATCTATCCATCTATCCAACTAGTTATCTAGCTATCATCATCGTCATCTACATTGTTTCATTATAGGGAATGGGCAATGAAATATTCTTTCAGTTAGTATGAGGTTCATAAGGAAAAAGGAAAACTATCAGACAGATGGAGATTAAAGTCGGTCACCTGCAATCAAACGGAGTAAGAGATCTATCTGCTGCTAGCAATGAATGTTTATTGCAAGAAGCAAAAATGGCAGTCTGTTGGTGCATACTTCTGCCTGTTTTCTTAGATGGAAATGAGAAATCAGTAACTCAGGAAAATCCCCAGTGGTGGAGCACCCACAACTCACAGGACAGTCATCAAACGTTGATGAATAACCTGGAATGGGGCACTTAGAAAGGTGCATGATAAAACAAGAAAAGGGTTGGAGAATGAATGGGCAATGAGTGTATGTAGACTAAATGGATAACTGATATGAAAGACTACCACTGATGATGTTACCTAGTTTGGGTAATGAAACATCTGCAAGAAAACAACCAAGTTCTGAGAGCACCAAGGTGTGAAAGAAGATGACAGAGATGGTTTGGCTAAATGGAGAAAAGTCACAAGAATCCAGTTGCAAAACAAATGGATGAAGGAACCCTTGAGAGGAAGGAGAAAACTCAGAAAGTTTGGCTTAGATGGGGTTAAGTTCCTCAAACAGAAAGGTGAGAAGTTTAAGAAACAAAAGGCAATGTATGAAATGCTATATAGACACAGTGAAGGGACAACGGTTTATGAAGATAAAAAGATATGGAGAGACATAGTAAGTGGACTTCAATGAAAGTTATTCCTATGTTTACTTACTATTTCTTTGCCGTTTCATCTTTTCTGCACTCTGCATAGCATTTGCATGAAGGTTGTGTATGTGAAGATGTTTGTGATGAGAGAGCGAGAGCAAGACAAAAAAATTCAGAGTAGTGAAGTTAATACCTTACTATTTCATTTCTTCTGTCAACCCTGAATCAAACCTGGCTGAGGCCAGCTTTACGGCTTCAGGGTTGCCACAAGACAGGGAGGGGGAGAAAATAGTTAGCTGGGCTTTTGTAGTCAAAACAAAAAGTTTTCCTGTGGGAACCAAGGACATTTCAACAGGTGGTGGAGACGAGGAGGAGTAGAGTAACCAAGCAACTGGCCGGCATCTCTATTGGACCATGTGACTGGTGCCTGAGGAGGGAGAAAAGGGGAACTTTCACTTTTTATTTAGGTGAAAACTGCAGATCCTTAGCTAGAGGATCCCCCGAAACCCGTGCGAAACCCGCAGCAGGCCCATCTCTGGTTGTAAGCCACTTTTTTTCATTGCTGTCAGAACTTGGACTGGTCGCTAAATGTTTCGTTGTAAATTGAAGAGTACCTCCATCAAAAATAGGGCTTCAGAGGTCAAAGAGTAGAGGCAGTGGGCTTTATTGCACCAAAGGGCAGGTCCATAACCCATGGTTGAAACTACAAGGGAAGAGATTCAGGCTATATTTCAGGAGGAACTTTTTGATGGTATGAACTGTTAGCCAGTGGAACAAGCCACCTCATGAAATGAGCTTTTTTTTTTCCTTCTAAAGGTCTTTAAAAAAACTGGGGAGTGGTACTAAAACAACAGAATTAAAAAGGAGAAAAAAGATTGGAAAGAAAAAAATATATAGAAATTTTAAGAAAAAGAAAAAGCTAGGCAAATGGGAGGAGAAAAGAGAATATAAGAGAAATGAAGTTCCTGAGAGACTAAGAGAAAATGGTTGAAAGGAGGAAAGAAACAAAAGGATTTACTAGTAGAATAGAATGAAATTTGGTAAATATAGCCAACGGTTTATATTCAATACGATGGGAGGGAAATAGATTAATATTATTCCTTGTGGATAACTAATGCAATGAAAAGTTGACTATGTAAAATTAAATCTGAGAATATATGTTATTAATAGTAAAACACAATAATAGATGGAAATGATATATTAAATTTGATTAATTTGGAGAGGCAAATAATGATATTGTTTATATATTAAGAAGAAATTAAAATTAAGCCAGAGAACATGGAATGAAAATAAGATAACTGAAATGTAAAATGAAAATATGATGTAAAATGAACTATGTATAATAAAAGATATAAAGGGCGGGGGGATAAACCCCGACAACACTTTGTTTATAAAAGAAGTTATAATATATAAGAAAAAAATAAAAAAACCTTTGTTTTTAAGAAAAGCTTTTTTTCATTCCAGAGGTCTTCAAACAAAGCTGGGTATTCAGTATATGCTGTAGTGCATCTTGTCCTGAACAAAGGTTGGATTAGATGTCCTTTAAAGTTCCTTCCAACTCCATCATTTTATTGCCATCAACACTATCAGGAGGGTAGTTCTATTTCTCTCCAAAATTTTCTCATTCAAAGTGTCTAGAAAGAGGAAAAAGTAACAGCAACTGTGGCAACTCTACTGGGCATTGTTCCAAATATCCTCAAGCTAAAATGTAAAAAGAAGAATGTGCCAACTTTCCTGTTAACTACTATACAGCAAGCTGTCATTCTCCAAACTTGAGTAACCCAAGGAGCTTTGCAAACCACTGAAGTCACTTGATTCAGAAAGGAGGCTGTTACTTGGAATCCCCTCCTGAGATAATGTTGGCGATGTGAAGGTATTTCAGTGGCCCTAAAGTTCTTTTTGTGGCCCACCGGCCGCCAGCAGAGCGGGTGGCAGACTTAGACAGTGAGGAGGTTGGGGAGGAACATGGGCCAGTCCTGGAGTCTGGGGAAGGCTCTGATGAGGGCTCTGTGTCAGAGGCAGAGATGGGGCCATGGCTGCCCGACAGTTATCAACTGCCTTTGTAGTCAGAGATCAGTGGGGCAGAAGAACAGCTGGAGCCTGTTCCTGATTTGCGAATGCACAGAGCTTCCAGGAGAAGGGAACAGTTAAGGAGCAAGGGCCAAACACCGGAAGCCACAAAACCCTTCCCGTGCCTGACTCTTTCCTGAGTGGCCACAGAACTAGCATATGTAGTTGAATTAAATGTTCTGTTTTCTTCTGAAACTTTTCTTGGATTTATCTATGGTTGGCCTACCAGGGGTCGTAAAGCTCAATAAATCCTGTGCCGGAGGGTATCACATATTGGTGGTTGTGACACATATTTTGATCGACAGGGAGCTGCAGCCGAGGGATGAAAGAGCCGCATGCGGCTCCTGAGCCACAGGTGGCTGACCCCTGTTGTAGGGCAATCAATATCAGTGGTTCATGAAGAGCTCAGTTATAAAGCAAAGAGGAAACCAAGAGCTAAATATGGAAGAGATAATAACTGCTCATGTGCAAGTTCTAAACTAAAGCAGAAGAACAGAGCCAATATGATCCTGGGTCTATGCCCTCCATTTTCAAAGAAAACACCAGGAATTGCTTTGAAATCCTGACCCTTATTGCTAGGGAACTAGGAGAATAGTAGAATGAAATAAAATAAATTGTCAAGACAAATGTGGAAAGAGACTGCCAAAAACCCAAGGAACAGAAGAAACTGGGTGTCAGAACAAATGATGGATGTTATCAAGGAGAGAGAAACCAAAGTCAAGAAAGACAAAGAACTCAGAGAGAAAATTCACCAAGAATCTTAGAAAGGTGTTAGAAGAGGCAAGAAGAAATATTACAATAATGTCTACAAAGGCATCAAAGATGGAAACAGATGCAGTAAAAGGAAGTCCTCCAAAAGATCTTTGGACTGACCAACCTCAAATTGATAGGTTGAAGTAGCCAAGTGCCAATGGACCAACCATAATTGATTCTGTAATTCTATACAGTAGAGATGCCAACATCTAAATTAAGCTAGAATATATTCCCTATTTACAAGAACATGCAATACTAGAAGTTTGTTAGATCCATGCAAGTCACAAGACAACAGGAATCAATGGAATAGCTACAGAAAGCAACAGAAGAAGATTTCAATTTCAATTTAATAAAATTTGTATGCCGCCCACTCCCTTGGGACTCTGGGCGGCTTACAGATAGATAAAAAAGCATTTAAAAATTTAAAAGTAAAAAATACAATTGTTAAAATTACACACCATCCATTCAGTCTAAGTGGGGCTGGACATTGATCAACAGCCCCAGGCCTGCCGGAACAGCCAGGTCTTAGTGGCTTTACAGAAGGCCGGGAGAGTGGTAAGGGTCTGGATCTCTATGAGTAGATCGTTCCACAGGGCCGGCGCAGCCACAGAGAAGGCCCTCCCCTGGGGGGCCGCCAGCTGGCATTGTCCGGTCGACGGCACCCGGAGGAGGCCCAACCTGTGAGATTTTATTGGTCGTTGGGAGGTATGTGGCAGGAGGCGGTCTCTCAGGTAGCCAGGTCCTAAACCATTTAGGGCTTTAAAAGTAACGACTAGCACCTTGAAGCGCATTCGTAGACCAATAGGGAGCCAGTGCAGCTCGCGGAGGATGGGTGTAACATGAGTGTATCTAGGTACACCCAGTATCGCTCGTGCGGCTGCATTCTGGACCAACTGCAATCTTCGAACACTCTTCAGGGACAGCCCCATGTAGAGTGTGTTACAGTAATCCAGTCTTGAGGTGACGAGGGCATGAGTGACCATTCGAAGTGCCTCCTGGTCCAGAATCTAACCAAACCATATTAGCAAATATGGCAAAAGACCAGTAACTAACAGGTCAGAAGAGGTCAGTCTACATACTCATACCCCCCCCCCAATGAAATTTGACAGAATTTGTATAATATTAGGCTAGCAAAATACTCTTAAAACTGACCATCAAGATACTGAAGTGCTGTACAGCCTTTTAAGGCTGCTTATCAACATAAAAGAACTGTCAGTCAAGAAATATGTTGTAGAATAGCATTTGGTAGAGAAATAATGAAAGCCTCGGAAAACACATTGTGATCCTGGCATTCTCAGGAATCTCCTCCAACACAAACGTTCCAAAGGGTCAATACTTTTTCTATCCTGCTTCTTCAAAGTCTACGTTTTGCTTTCCTGCTGTTTCCCAGGGAAAACCTTTGCCTCCACGATTTTGTAGGTTTCGTAGCATTTGAACATGGCTTCTATCATGACCCTACTAAGTTCTAGCCTTTGACGTATTTCTTGAAAATCAGGAGTGTGTACTGGTGGGGAACAGGACTGTAGGTCAATGACGGGCTGGAGTTTGTGGTAGATTCAGAGTAAAAGAGTTGACAATGCCAGGTCACGAACGAAAAGGACTAAGGGTGACATGATAGCAGTATTCGAGTATTTGAGGGGCTGCCACAAAGAAAAGGAGGTCGACTTATTTTCCAAAGCCCAAGAGGACAAGACAGGAAACAGTGGATGGAAACTAATCAACAAGAGAAGCAACCTGGAACTAAGGAGAAACTTACTAACAGGGAGGACAATTAATCAATGGAACAGCTTGACTTCAGATGTTGTGGCTGCTTCTTCATCACTGGAGGTTTTTAAGAAGAGACTGGACAGTCACCTGTCTGAAATGGTATAGGGCAATGATAGCTAACCTTTTTTGGCTCAGGTGCTGAGTGGGTGCGATAGTGTGCACGTGGGTGCCCACACTCAGAATTCAATACCCACACTGTCACGCCCCCCCCCCCGCGCATGCACGCACACACACACCCCTATTCGGTTTTGGGCCTAGTAGGCCTCACTGAGGCCTCTGGAGGCTGGAAACGGCCCGTAGGTAGGCCCGCTTTGGAGGCTTTTCTGAATCTTGAGGAGGGTGAAAACGGCCTCCCTCAGACTTGCGGAGGACCTTCGAAGACCGAAAATCAGTTGGCTGGTGCGTGCATGCGCATTGCAGTTGACCTAGGGCAATGGTTTACGTGCCCTCAGAGATGGCGCTGTGTGCCACCTTTGGCACCCATGCCATAGGTTGGCCATCATGGGTATAGAGCCTCCTGCTTGAACAGGGGATTGGACTGGAAGACCTCCAAGGTCCCTTCCAGTTCTATTCTGATTGATTGATTTGACATTTAAAATGAAATGATGTGCAGTTTGTTAGAATGTTGTGTCCACCTCCCCCCCTTCAACTGATCTGGGGTGACAAGCGATTCAAACGTTCCCTGCAACTGTCAGGGTATTTATACTGGCACTCAGACCAACTGTCAAAACGACCAACCAATCAGGTCGCAGCTGGTATTTGCATATTGAATATGCAACACAGTTAATATGCTCCCTTTCTAAGTGTTACTGTGAGGTAAATATGAGCAGCTGCTTCCAAATTCCTGTAAATAATGTTTAATTAAATTTAAATTTCATTTTATTTACTTTGTCAAGCATGTATAAGATAACAGATATAAGCATAAACAAGATTATGAATACAGGAAATGGATACGAATAAATGGGGACATTAGGACAGGGATGGTAGGCACATTGGTGCGCTTATGCACGCCCCTTACAGAACTCTTAGGAACGGGGTGAGGTCAACATTAGACCATGTTTCAGACAACACAGTCTAGGAAATGCCAGAACCATTTAATTCAAACAATGAAATGCCTGTGGATGTTCTCAATGGTATTGAGATATAGCCCTTCATGGTATTGGACCTGGGTACTTGAGAGACCGCCTGCTGCCAATTACCTCCAATAGACCCATTAGATCCCACAGATTAGGCCTCCTCCAAATTCCATCCACTGGCCAATGCCGACTGGCGACTACCCGGAGGAGAGCCTTCTCTGTGGCTGCTCCGACCCTCTGGAACGAGCTCCCCATGGAGATTCGAACCCTCACCACCCTCCAGGCCTTCTGCAAAGCCCTTAAAACCTGGCTGTTCCGACAGGCCTGGGGCTAAAGAGCTTTTGCCCCCCTCCTTGAATTTGTATGGTTGTTGTGTGTTTTAATTGTGTATTGTTATGTTCGTCTTTTTATCCCCTGTCTGTACCCCCTTCCCTGACTGAATTGTGAGCCGCCCTGAGTCCCCTTCGGGGAAAAGGGCGGCATATAAATGTAATAAATCTAATCTAATCTAATCTAATCTAATCATCCAAGTTATGGGTTTTCCAAAGGTGCTTTTCCAAAAGGCAACTGGTTTTTTTCTTCTTTGCAAGCATTTCACTTCTCATCCAATAAGGAACTGAAGAAGCTTCACAGATGAGAAGCAAAACATTTTCAGACAAAAACAAAAACAAAAACCAAGAAAGTTCAGTTGCCTTTCAGAAAAGCGTCTTTGGGACAAACAATCCAATGCAAATATTCCAACCAATTCATGCCTCAATAAGTAGAGTCAAAAGGCAAACTCACTAAACTGGGAAGAATGAGTAACTGAGAAGCATATCCAGTTGCCCAGTGGGAAGTATCTTTAGTAGGAAATCTCTCTTTTTATATAAAACGTTTTTTATTTTTATTCTCTTATATATAATTACAGGCATACAGTCACATAATTATTGTCCTTATTTATCTTTATCACTTTTACATGTTTGTTTTTCCATATATAAAGTTAAAATATACATCCCATGTTGCTTTTCTTATTATCCCATACACCTACTTTGTATTGTCACCATCCTATTTTTTCTTTTCTTTTCACCCTTCCTCCCTTCCTTACTTCCTTCCTCTTCTCCTTTCATTTTCCTACTTCCCTTACCTCTTCCCTCCTCTCTTCCTCTCCCCCCTCCAATCCTCTCTCCTTCTCTTTCTATTCCTTTCCTCCTTCCTCTCCTTTGCTCTTTCTTCCTTCTCCTCCCTTTCCTCTCTTCTCCTGCTCTCTTCCTTTCCTTTTCTATTGTTGTGGTTATATCTTTTCAACTCTGAACTGGTGTATTTTGGTAGGAAATATCTTGAGGGGCAAAAACACATACAGTAAAAAAAATCCTATGTGGAGGGGCGGAGCCTGATGGATCACTAAGGAATTATTCTAGACTGTTGCTTCAATCAATTTCATCTGTACTTAACGGGGAAAAGGGCATATGACAATGGTGGGTTTCAATTTTTTTTAGAACCTCTTCTGTAGGTGTGACCTGCTTTGTGGGAGTGGCTTGCTGGCCATGTGACTGAGTGGGAGTGGCTTGGCAGCCATGTGACTAGGTGGGCATGGGCAACTTGTAAAATGTGGTGAAACTCACTTAACAACAGTCTTGCTTAGCAACCAAAATGTTGGCTCAGAAACTCTGGCATTTGAAGCATGCAAGTCTTAAAACTGTCAAGTGACAAGACTCCTGCACCCCTAACCCTTTAGAAAAAAACCCCAGGGGTGTTCAAACCTGACAGCTTTAAGACCTGTGGACTTCAACTCCCAGAATTCCTCCTCTCGCTCTTCATCTTGATAATGTGCGGACGGGCCGGGGGGGGGGGGGGCGGGAGCTGGAACCGGTTCTAAACGGCACTGTAGATTTGTGGAACCTCTTCTATAGAAGAGGTTAGAACTGGCAGGAACCCACCCCTGGCATATGACATCCTTCAAGTCTAAAGGAAGATGGAAATATGCAAAAGTGAAAGTATCCCATTGTATATATGATTTGAAAATGAACCAAATTAAATTATGCCTGATGCCTAATAAGTTTATGGACAAATACTAATTATTCCAATCTACTCCTGGTGATCTCTGTAGAATGCCAAAATTACCATTGATTATCATCCGTGTATAGGGAATTTGTGTTTGTGTGTGTGTGTGTATTTGGGGGAGGGGGTTATGTGTATGAAATATTATATCAGGTTTTGGTTGTCATAATATAAATAAAGATGTTGAGATTTTAGAAAGAATAGAATGGAATGGAATAGAACAGAACAGAATATAATAGAATAAGCACTTAGACTTACATATTGCTTCACAGTGCCATATAGCCCTCTCTAAGTGGTTTATAGAGTCAGCACATTGCCTCCCAACAATCTGGGTCCTCGTTTTACTGACCTCAGAAGGATGGAAGGCTGAGTCAACCTTGAGCCAGTCAGGATTAAACTGCTGGCAGTGAGCTGAGTTAGTCAGCAATACTGCATTTGAACCACAGCTCCACCATGGGAATAGAATAGAACAGAATTGAATAGAATTCTTTATTGGCCAAGTGTGATTGGACACACAAGGAATTTGTCTTTGGTGCATATCAGTGGTGGGATTCAGCCAGTTCGCACCTATTTGGGAGAACTGGTTGTTAACTTTCTAAGCAGTTGGGAGAACCAGTTGTTGGAAGAAATCTCATTTTGTGTTTTTCCACACTTTACAGGGCTAATCCTGTAAGGAAGGAAGGAAGGAAGGAAGGAAACATTCTGGTGTTGTTTCTAGCCTAATCTTTATTGCCCTGCTTACAGAAACTGCCTCTTTGGTTAACCCTTATTACATTGTAACAGCTAAGGTGAAGCGCCCATCGACGTGAGTGACATTGAGTTGGCCACACCCACCCAGTCACAAGACCACCAAGTCACGCCTACCCAGCTGGTCATTAGGGCAGAGAACCGGTTGCTAAATTATTTGAATCCCACCACTGGTGCATATGCTTTCAGTGTGCATAAAAAGACAAGAGTGCAGAGAACAGCAACAAAGATGATTAGGGGACTGGAGGCTGTTACAGGAATTGGGTATGTCTAGTCTAATGAAAAGAATGACTAGGGGTGACATGATAGCAGTGTTCCAATATCTAAGAGGCTGCCACAAAAATGTGGGGTCACCCTATTTTCCAAAATACCAGAAGTCTGGACAAGAAGCAATGGATGGAAACTATTCAAGAGATCCAACTCAGAAATAAGGAGAAATTCCCTGACAATTAAAACAACCAATCTGTGGAACAGTTTGACTTCAGAAGGTGTGGGCGTTCCATCAGTGGAGGTTTTTAAGATTAAATTGGGCAGCTATTTGTCTGGAAAGATATAGGGTCTTCTACTTGAGCAGGAAGTTGGACTTGAAGACCTCCAAGGTCCCTTCCAACTTTGTTATTCTGTGGTCTGAAATCTTGAAAGTATCTGGCTGGAATGATTTCCAAAGGATCTAGTATACTGTATCCCAACCTGGAATTAAGGAGACTCTGGAATTAAGGAGACTCTGGAATTAAGGAGACTCTGGAATTAAGGAGACTCTGGAATTAAGGAGAAACTTCCTAACAGCGAGGACAATTAACCAGTGGAACAGCTTGCCTCCAGAAATCATAGGCGCTCCATTACTGGATGTTTTTAACAAGAGTCTAGATAGTTATCTGAAATAGTATAGGTTCTCCTGCTTGAGCAGATGGCTGGACTAAAAGACTTCCAAGGTCCCTTCCAGCTCATTCATTCTATATGTGCCCACCTGGTGTAGGAGATGACCAGACTGAGTCTGAGGGAGGGAGGGGTCAAACGCATCATCAGTCATAAGTCCCGTAATGCCCATAAGAGATTTAAGTTCAGCCTACCTTGAACAATGGGGAAATTCAAAAAATTTCCCTACCAGTTCTGTGGGCATGGCTTAGTGGGTGTGGCTTGGTGGGTGTGGCTTGGTGAAGAGGGTTTGTGTGACTGGGTGGGTGTGGCCAACATATTTTTTTTTACTTTTGAAAGCATTTTAACTACCGTTTCTCCCAAATCGGTAGTTAAAAAATGTTTAAAAAGTAAAAAAAAAATCCAACGATCAGCTGTGTGACAATCAGCTGTGCCACGCGATCATCGGAACTTTTTAAAAACTTTTTTAAAGCATTTTTAAGCTACCGGTTTGAGAGAACTGGTAATTAAAAAATGCTTTTAAGAGTAAAAAAATGTTGGCCACGCCCGAACCTGTAGCATTTCACCCCGACCTTGAATTCCTTTTACTCTTATATACCACTAATTTGCTTGGACGATTAGTAGTTCAGATTCTTGTAGAGAGATTAAGCTTGCAATAAATCTTCATACCCAATTTGAATGGCCTGGATCTCCTGATTTCCCTGTCGTGTGACACTCGGTTTGCAAATCTTGAAACTCAGGTTCACCCTGAATCTTGTCCGCTTTATATTTTGATGGGCTTATTTGCATACTTCTACTTAGACTAATTGTGAATGTAACCCACTTAGGCAGCAAAATCCTTTCCCAGACCTAGCAGGACCGTATCATTAAATGACTTTTAAGGTCATCCCCATTGCTTTGAAAGTAGGATCAGAGCCAACCACTGCTTCAGAGAGCTCCTATCTATGTAACGGGAGGATTCTGGTTGGGAAATCAATGTGCAGCAATCAAAGGCAGAGATCAGAAAGCTAAACAAATCTAATCTAGTTCAATACAAAGTATTGTATTTATTTTTAAGGCAAATAGTGCCCTCCCATAAGAGATAAGGATGAAAGGGAAGTGAAAACATACTTGCTTGGATGTCCTTTCCAGCAGCTTAGACATCTTTTGCTTAACCACAAAAGGCCTCTTGAAAGGAATCCCGGGCAGGAAGTTAGGCAGCCAAAGTCAGATAAAATGCCTGACTCTCTGCCAGCTCCTTCAATCCAACCATATGGAGTCATATAACATCGCTTGAAAGGAAAAAGCTTAGAAGTTTGAAGGAGAAAAGTGTTAGGAAAGGATAAGGAAACCTATGAAATGAGATATGAAATGCAAAATGGCAAACAATCCCCAATCCCATCTAAATGGATCAGAATGGTTGCATTTAAAGCTTTCTAAAATATTGAAAAGGAAAGGAGGCATATATGGGAAACGGGAAGAGGAGAACAAAACCGAAGTAGTAAATCAAAGAATATAAGTGGTTATGGCATCAAGTAGAAGCCAGGAGACTGGGAGTTCTAGTCCTGCCTTAGGTAAGAAAGCCGGCTGGGTGATTTGAGGCCAATCACTAGGAGACTGGGAGTTCTAGTCCTGCCTTAGGCAAGAAAACCAGCTGGGTGATTTGGGGCCAATCACCAGGAGACTGGGAGTTCTGGTCCTGCCTTAGGTAAGAAAGCCAGCTGGGTGATTTGAGGCCAATCACCAGGAGACTGGGAGTTCTAGTCCTGGCTTAGGTAAGAAAGCCAGCTGAGTGATTTGGGGCCAATCACCAGGAGACTGGAAGTTCTAGTCCTGCCTTAGGTAAGAAAGCCAGCTGGGTGATTTGAGGCCAATCACCAGGAGACTGGGAGTTCTAGTCCTGGCTTAGGTAAGAAAGCCAGTTGAGTGATTTGGGGCCAATCACCAGGAGACTGGGAGTTCTAGTCCTGCCTTAGGTAAGAAAGCCAGCTGAGTGATTTGGGGCCAATCACCAGGAGACTGGGAGTTCTAGTCCTGCCTTAGGTAAGAAAGCCAGCTGAGTGATTTGGGGCCAATCACCAGGAGACTGGGAGTTCTAGTCCTGCCTTAGGTAAGAAAGCCAGCTGAGTGATTTGGGGCCAATCACCAGGAGACTGGAAGTTCTAGTCCTGCCTTAGGTAAGAAAGCCAGCTGGGTGATTTGAGGCCAATCACTAGGAGACTGGGAGTTCTAGTCCTGGCTTAGGTAAGAAAGCCAGTTGAGTGATTTGGGGCCAATCACCAGGAGACTGGGAGTTCTAGTCCTGCCTTAGGTAAGAAAGCCAGCTGGGTGATTTGAGGCCAATCACCAGGAGACTGGGAGTTCTAGTCCTGCCTTAGGTAAGAAAGCCAGCTGGGTGATTTGAGGCCAATCACCAGGAGACTGGGAGTTCTAGTCCTGCCTTAGGCAAGAAAGCCAGCTGGGTGATTTGAGGCCAATCACCAGGAGACTGGGAGTTCTAGTCCTGCCTTAGGCAAGAAAGCCAGCTGGGTGATTTGAGGCCAATCACCAGGAGACTGGGAGTTCTAGTCCTGCCTTAGGCAAGAAAGCCAGCTGGGTGATTTGAGGCCAATCACCAGGAGACTGGGACTTCTAGTCCTGCCTTAGGTAAGAAAGCCAGCTGAGTGATTTGGGGCCAATCACCAGGAGACTGGGAGTTCTAGTCCTGCCTTAGGTAAGAAAGCCAGCTGAGTGATTTGGGGCCAATCACCAGGAGACTGGGAGTTCTAGTCCTGCCTTAGGTAAGAAAGCCAGCTGAGTGATTTGGGGCCAATCACCAGGAGACTGGAAGTTCTAGTCCTGCCTTAGGTAAGAAAGCCAGCTGGGTGATTTGAGGCCAATCACTAGGAGACTGGGAGTTCTAGTCCTGGCTTAGGTAAGAAAGCCAGTTGAGTGATTTGGGGCCAATCACCAGGAGACTGGGAGTTCTAGTCCTGCCTTAGGTAAGAAAGCCAGCTGGGTGATTTGAGGCCAATCACTAGGAGACTGGGAGTTCTAGTCCTGGCTTAGGTAAGAAAGCCAGTTGAGTGATTTGGGGCCAATCACCAGGAGACTGGGAGTTCTAGTCCTGCCTTAGGTAAGAAAGCCAGCTGGGTGATTTGAGGCCAATCACCAGGAGACTGGGAGTTCTAGTCCTGCCTTAGGCAAGAAAGCCAGCTGGGTGATTTGAGGCCAATCACCAGGAGACTGGGAGTTCTAGTCCTGCCTTAGGCAAGAAAGCCAGCTGGGTGATTTGAGGCCAATCACCAGGAGACTGGGACTTCTAGTCCTGCCTTAGGTAAGAAAGCCAGTTGGGTGACTCTGGGCCAGTCATGCTCCCTCAACCCAACACATCTCACAGTGTTGTTGTGGGGAAATAGAAGGAAAAAAAAGGAGTATTGTGTGTGTATTCACTGCTTTGAGTTATGTAAAAAAATAAATGGATGCCAATAAAAATAAATATATAAAAAAATAAAATATAAGAACACAATAATCATTAGAAACGGCAGAGACTGTGCAAGATATGCTGAAGCTCATAACAAACTGAGGTCTGCAAGAAATGCCCAAGATAATAGCAAAAAAAAAAAAGGGGGTTTTGGTAGACCAGTAATGAAAAGAAAGGCAAAGACATTATTAGGTATGTTGTGACGGTGCAAGAAGTAACCCATGTTGGCAAGAAGGCAGAATAACTTAACTTACTTTTTATGTCTGTATTCAGAAGAAAAATGAAGTCCCAGCTAAGCCAATGTTGTGCCCCTGGCAGAAGGAGGGAGCTGGAGAGGATAAAATAAAATTTAATTATGGTGTCCTTGATGCTCTCCAAGCTTGGCTGTTTGCTTGTACATCATTACTGGATGTTTCATTGCCTGACATTTCATTACCTGTCTGCCAGCAAACCACCCAACTTGGAGGGCACCAAGGACTCCACAGTTCATCCCTGAGCTACGTTCATTCTCTTCTATTAAAACTTAATTAATTTAAACAAATGGTACTCTCCAGGGCGAGATGAGTTACATCCTAGCAAAGGAAGTTTGCATTAACTTCATTTTTTTAATTTTTTTTTAAAAAAATCTATTGCATTATTTTATTTTACGACTTCGGTTTTGATTTACCTTTCATTATTTTTGAGAAGTTTGCAAACTCCCAGGAGGGCTGACGGGAGAGGATTGACCTTATCTTCGTAGAAAAGAAAGACTCGGGAAATTTCAGACTTCTCAGCTATATTGGGCCAGGTTTTAGAGCAAGTTATTTGAGCACTCGGGTAGGGAAATGTAAAAACATATAAAACTGAGGGCAGAAAAAGACCCAAGTCTCCCTTTTCAGTTTTTTTTTAATTTCATTTCATTTGATTTCTTTTAAGTTTTGTCAGATGATGGACATGTCTTTGTCCCAAGCATGTTTAAACTCAATTACTGAAGGCAGACCCACTATCTCTGCTGAAAGCTTCCCCTACTCTTTCAGTGAAGTCCTACTTTCTGACATTACTTTTGAACTCCCTTCCTGTCAGTTCAAAGTTATGTCCCCTGTGTTCTTCATTTTTGCTTACTATTGAAAATATTAATATTTAAAATATTAATCAAAGAGAAAGACAACCTAGAACTAAGGAGGATTTTCCTATCAGTATGAACAATTTATCAGTGGAGCCAGTGGTGGGATACAACGGGTATGCCCTGGTACAGGTGCGCCGGTGCCTGGTGGGAGCACCAGGTACCGTTCCGGTACCCACACGCCCGTCCTCCTTACCGCTATTTGAACGGATCGGGACATTTGCGCGCAAGCACGGAGCATATGGTGTCTGCGCGATGCTCTGCTGAGCAACTGGAGTTTCACGGGTGGTGGGTACACATGCGTGCGCTGCACACATGCACGTGGTGGCGCCCAGCCCCGTTGAACTGTACCAGTTGCAACGGGATCCGAAACCCACCACTGAGTGGAGCGGTTGTGGGTGCTCCAACAATGGAGATTTTCAAGAAGAGATTTGTCTGAAATGGTATAGGATTTCCTGCTTAAGCAGGGGGTTGGACTAGAAGACCTCCAAAGTCCCTTCCAACTCTGTTATTCTGTTAATATGAATGGAAAAGGATTGCTCACAAGCAAATACGGCTAGACTAAAATGACCTTTTTCTTGTCAAGGTTTTGAGAACATTTTGCTTCTTCTTTGCATTCAACAGTGTTATATCGACTTCTTCTGGCTTGACTTTGCTGCCAGAAGGTCACAAAAGGAGGACCACAAGACCCTGGGACACCTCAACTGTCATAAATATGAATCAGTTGCCAAGCATCCAAAATTTGATCACTTGACATGAGGATGCTGCAGTGGTTGTAAGTATGGAAAATGGTCATGTCACTTTTTTCAGTGTCGTTGTAACTTGGAATGGTCACAAATGAACTGTTGAGGGCTACATGTAGTGTCCTTTTTGTCCTGTATTTCCTATAAATTATGTATAAATAAATTTTCATTATTTATTTACAGCATGGAGCTGAGAGTTCTAGCACAGCTGGAGAGTAAAATCCATCCATCCATCCATCCATCCATCCATCCATCCATCCATCCATCCAGTTTTATCCAATCTGGTGCAAAGGTTTTCTCTCGAAGTGCACAGTGACTTATACATAATTCTTTCTTTTCTAAGTTGGTGGCTATCTACTGCAATTGCTGCGGTTTTGAGACATCTCAAAGCAGTGGTGGGATTCAAATAATTTAACAACCAGTTCTCTGCCCTAATGACCATCTGGGTAGGTGGGGCTTGGTGGTCATGTGACTGGGTGGGTGTGGCTAACTCAAGGTCGATGGGCGTGTCACCTTAGCTGTTACAATGTAATAAGAGTTAACCGGAGAGGCAGTTTCTGTAAGCAGGTCAATAAAGATTAGGCTAGAAACAACACCAGAATGTTTCCTTCCTGCCTTCCTTACAGGATTAGCCCTGTAAAGTGGAAAAAAAAACAAAAGGAGATTTCTTCCAACAACCAGTTCTCTGAACTACTTAGAAAGTTACCAACTGGTTCTCCCGAATAGGTGCGAACTGGTTGAATCCCACCACTGTCTCAAAGTGAACGCAGATTCTACGCAAGAAAGCCAGATCTGGCTTTTTACCTTCCTGCCTCGGTTTTGCCAACGATTAAAAGCGGAGAACGATCAGAAGCCTCTATTTAATGCACAGTGAGAGGAACATGCTCGATAATGAATGCTTCCATTTAGAAATGTGACACAGATTTGCATTTTGCTCAAAGGGAGGCTAATATAACGGCATGCAGGTAAGGAGAAAGCAGGCGATTTAATCACAGAACGCTGCTGCCTCAATAAACCATAACTGCATGGCAACCAATGGAAGAATCTATATAGCCCTGCTGAGAGAGAGAGAGAGAGAGAAATCTTTTTATTAATGGAAAAACAGTTCCCATGACAGCCTATACTTCTATAGCAATCTCTCCGCTCAGGTGTTCTCTTTTGACTTTCTGTAATTATAGCCCATGGATTACATGTTCAGAAAATAAACAGAAACAGGCATGGGGAGGATCATGACTCAAGTGGGCAGGCCTATCGATTAATCTTTCTCCCAATTTTATATTCCACTTTTTTTTTTCAACCCGAGAGAAGGTGAGGCAACATGAAACCACAGGCCAACGCCTACAATCTAAGAAGCAGGTCGGGGTGGAGAAAGCTTGTGTTGTTGATTTTTCTTCCAGTTCTTAGTTAAGATAAAGGTTCCCCTCGCACGTATGTGCTAGTTGTTCCTGACTCTAGGGGGTGGTGCTCATCTCCGTTTCAAAGCCGAAGAGCCAGCGCTGTCCGAAGACGTTCTCCGTGGTCATGTGGCCGGCATGATTCAATGTCGAAGGTGCATGGAATGTTGTTATCTTCCTATCAAAGGTGGTCCCTATTTTTCTATTTGCATTTTTACGTGCTTTTGAACTGCTAGGTTGGCAGAAGCTGGGACAAGTAACGGGAGCTCACTCCATTACGTGGCACTAGGGATTCGAACTACTGAACCGCCGACCTTTCTGATTGACAAGCTCAGCTTCTTAGCTTCCCACTGAGTCACCACATCCCCTAGTTTTTACTTAGAGGAAACGAAATTTGATTTAGAAACGTCTTTCGAAGGAAAAGAAAAGTTGGGTGAAATTCTCATGGAACAGGGACAGTTTTGCTATGGAGCTTTTCAGTCATCCGGGTCACAGTTGTCGCAAATGGGCTTTTTCAAGAGGCAATGGGACTTTCTTTGTTTTTCCTTGAAAATGGTTCGTTTCTCATCCAAGAAGTCAGACTAGATGAGGCACGTCAGTCTCCTGCCTCCTCCTGTAGAGGGCACTTTTTTAGAGGCTTTTTTAAACAGTTAAGCACTAAGCAGAGTCATCCATGGTGACTCTGGCAGCAACTAGCTCAGCCTTTTTCCTTTTACATTGTGGTGAGGCTCTGCCTCCCCTGCCTCCCCTGACTGCACGTCCCTGGTGTACATCTTTGCCTTTGTTGAGGGACAAGAACGTGTTTCAACGTCCTGCTGGTTGGCAATTGCTGATTTTTAAATATAATTTTGTGATGGATGCAGCAATCGTCCATTTTAGTCCATTCAAGACTTACATATCCCAGAAACCCCTTTTGTTTCTGCCTGGGCTGGATGAAGTATGCTCCTTTTGCTTCCCATACTGCAAAACTTCATCTCGCTTTCCTTTTATTATTCTTTTCAAAGACCATTTTAAGTTGCAATAGAAACATTGCTACCTTGTTTCCAGGAAGTCAAACAATCAGATCAATATTACTGCATAGTTTTCAGGGAACTACAGATCATCGTTGGAACAAGAGGACAGGCTGTTCCCTACTGTTTTCATGGCTGTAGCATCAGAGAAAAGATAGCTTTAAAAGAGAAAAGAGGGAGGGAGGGAAAGGGAAGGGAGTGAAGGAAAAAAACAAAGGCAGGGAGGAAGGGAGAAAGGAAGGAAGGGAGGGAGAAGGGAGGGAGGGTGGAAGGAAGGGAGGCGGGAAAGAAGGAAGGGGGGAGGGAGGGAATGGAGCAAAGAAAAGAAGAAAGGCAGAGGCAGAAAGGGAGGGAAGGAGAAAGGAATAAGGGGATAAGAGAGGGAGGGAAGAAGGAAGGGAGGGTGAAAGGAAGGGATGGAGGGAGGGGGAGTGAAGGAAAGAAGAAAGGCAGGCAGGAGGGATGGAGGGAGAAAGGAAGGAGGGGAGAAGGAAGGGAGGGAGGGTGGAACGAAGGAAGAAAGGAAGGAATGTAAGGAGGGAGGAAAGGAAGGAAGAAAGGAAGAAAGGAAGAAAGGAAGGAAGGAAAAATAGATCTACAGGAGTATAGTCATCTATCTATGCAAATATATGGGGCATTCTGGGAGTTGAAATCTAAGGATCTTAATGTTGACAAGCTTGAGAAATATTGATCTAGTTTATCAACACAATCAGTGCTGATAATCGAGAGTAACAGGTCTTCTAAAAATGCTTGTGTCAAATTCCTGGCAATGGTAGTGCAGAATGGTGATGGGCTGCTGAATTTTATATGAGCCGTAATCATAATATATGGAAGGGACAGTTTCTAAAAATCCGTTCCTTTAGAAAATCTCAGAATTGCACAGAAAATTAAATTTTTTCTTTAAAAGGACTTATAGCTGAATTCAATGTTGATTTATTCTAAAGTCCTTCCCATTGAGTTCAATAGAATATCCCTTCTGAACAGGTATGCAGATAATATAATTAGAGCCTTATTTCCTTCACATTAGAGCCTTTCAAATCAAACCCTTTGCAAACATTTTCAAAATCTTTGGTTACAAATTTCATTGAAATTGAAATCAGCTTTTTTGAGGCTTGGAGGAATGTGCTGTGAAGGTACCATTCATGTTTTCCTACGATCCAGTGGTGGGATTCAAATAATTTAACAACCGGTTCTCTGCCCTGATGACCAGCTGGGTAGGCGGGGATTAGTGGTCATGTGACTAGGTGGGCGTGGCCAACTCAACATCACTCAGGTCAATGGGTGCTTGGCCTTAGCTGTTACAATGTAAGAAGGGTTAACCGGAGAGGCAGTTTCTGTAAGCAGGGCAATAAAGATGAGGCTAGAAACAACACCAGAATGTTTCCTTCCTGCCTTCTTTACAGGATTAGCCCTATAAAGTGGGAAAAAACACAAAATGAGATATCTTCCAACAACCGGTTCTCCCAACTGCTTAGGAAGTTAAGAACCAGTTCTCCTGAATAGGTGCGAACTGGCTGAATCCCACCACTGCTACAATCCCTAGGGAAATAAATGATATGGAAGGATCAGAATTCCAATGCACCCAGGAATCAAAAGCCATCTCTTCTAAAGTTCATTTGAACCTCATTAATAATGAGGCTCTTTTATGGCTGGGACCAGGCTGTATTTTTCATAACTCCCCTGGATGGTTTTAAGGCTTTGTGCATGTGCTTTTTGTACATCCATTGTTTCTTGTCCAGCTTTCTGGTGCTTTGGAAAATAAGTTGACACCCACGCCTCTTTGTGGCAGCCCCTGAAATACTATAATACTGCTATCATGTCATCTCTAGTTCAGTGGTGAACTAGAGTGGTGAAATTCAATTTTTTTTTACTACCGGTTCTGTGAGTGTGGCTTGGTGGGCGTGACAGGGGAATGATACTCCAAAATCTCCATACTCACCCCACTCCAGGGGAAGGATGTTGCAAAGTCTCCATTCCCACCCCACTCCAGGGGAAGGATATTGCAAAATCTCCATTCTCACCCCACTCCAGGGGAAGGATATTGCAAAGTCTCCATTCCCACCCCACTCCAGGGGAAGGATATTGCAAAATCTCCATTCCGATCCCACTCCAGGGAAAGGATATTGAAAAATCTCCATTCCCACCCCACTCCAGGGGAAGGATATTGCAAAATCTCCATTCTGATCCCACTCCAGGGAAAGGATATTGAAAAATCTCCATTCCCACCACACTCCAGGGGAAGGATATTGCGAAGTCTCCATTCCCACCCCACTTCAGGGGAAGGATATTGAAAAATCTCCATTCCCACCCCACTCCAGGGGAAGGATATTGAAAAATCTCCATTCTCACCCCACTCCAGGGGAAGGATATTGCAAAGTCTCCATTCCCACCCCACTCCAGGGGAAGGATATTGAAAAATATCCATTTTCACCCCACTCCAGGGGAAGGATATTGCAAAGTCTCCATTCCCACCCCACTCCAGGGGAAGGATATTGCAAAGTCTCCATTCCCACCCCACTCCAGGGCAAGGATACTGCAAAATCTCCATTCTCACCCCACTCCAGGGGAAGGATATTGAAAAATATCCATTTTCACCCCACTCCAGGGGAAGGATATTGCAAAGTCTCCATTCCCACCCCACTCCAGGGGAAGGATATTGCAAAGTCTCCATTCCCACCCCACTCCAGGGGAAGGATATTGCAAAGTCTCCATTCCCATCCCACTCCAGGGCAAGGATACTGCAAAATCTCCATTCTCACCCCACTCTGGGGCCAGCCAGAGGTGGTATTTGCAACTCAAAATTTCTGCTACTGGTTCTCCAGAACCTGTCAGAACCTGTTGAATTTCACCCCTGCTGTAGATCTTTTCTACAGACTGGCCATAACCAATTCCTGTAACTATTCTTCATATGTTTTAGTCGGTGGTGGGTTCCCACCAGTTCAGACCAGTTCAGCCGAACAGGTAGTAGCTTGGTGGCATGGGTTGCTGTAACCTGCAGTGACCCAGGCCTGTCACGCTCCCAAACTGATTCTCCCAATGGTGCCATAGGTGCCACCATCTTCTTTTTGGCTTCTGCGCATGTATTGTGTATGCACGAAGAGTGTGCATCAAGCATACACAGTGTGTATCAAGCGCACATGTGCGATGCATCCCTGAGCGAACCGGCAGTGGCAGCTGCCGGAATCCACCTCTGGTTTTAGTTTCCAGGTCTTTAATCATCTTTGTTGCTCTTGTTTGCACTTCTTTTTTCAAAGTTTCAACATTGTTTGTGTAATGTGGTGACCAAAACTGAATGCAGTATTCCAGGTGTAGCCTTACTAAGGCTTTATAAAGTGGTATCAATATTTCACATGATTTTGATTCTATGCCTCTTTTATACAACCAAGGCTTGTATTAATTCTTTGTTGACTGTTACTGCAACCTACTGGCTCATCTTTAAGTGATTGTCCTTTAGGACTCCAAGGTCCCTCTCAGAGTTACTGTTTTTGAAGCAGGTTTCACCTAATCTCTCTGTGTACCTTTGGTTTTTCTTGCCTATGTGTAAAACCTTGCTTTTCTCCACATTAAATTTCATTTTGTTGGATAGGGCCCATTGTTCAAGTCTGTCAAGATCTTTCCGGATCCTGAGTTTGCCTTCAAGGGTGTTGGCTATTCCTGCCAGTTTAATGTCATCTGCAAATTTTGATGAGCCCCCCTTCTATTCCTTCATCTCAGTCATTTACGAAGATATTGAAGAGCTACTTATGTAAGGAACAAATTGTTTTAAGGAGTATCAGGTCTCTTTGATATGATAATTTTTCCCCAAGTTGGGTGTCCTTCAATAAATTTTCTATTAATGAGAAATTCAAGGAATTCACAATTAGAATGCTCCTAAACTTGAGAAGGCTACTCTAGTCCTTCAAAAGAGGAATGATGGAAGTTTTCTTCATGTAATGCTCTAGACCCAGAAAAATGTGATTCCTTATTTCAGGAATACTTTTGCTTCAACAGAAGTCATTGTTCTGATACAAATTTGAGGAGAAAAGAATTATATTCCCTTTCTATTTCTGGTTCCATTTTAACATGTTAAATCAACTGAAATAGATCTATGCAGGAAAAGGTGTGGGTATTTATTGCACCAATGGTTCTCAACCTGTGGGTCGGGACCCCTTTGGGGGTTGAACGACCCTTTCACAGGAGTCGCCTAAGACCATCGGAAAACATGTATTTTCAAAAAATACAGAAAACCTAAAATAATTTTATGGTTGGGGGTCACCACAACATGAGGAACTGTATTAAAGGGTCACAGCATTAGGAAGGTTGAGATTTGTATTACACTAACAACCCAGTTTCCACCAAAAAGAACTGTCTATTATTCCATCTTCTATATTATACCATGTTTTCCCCAAAATAAGACCTCCCCGAAAATAAGCGCAATAATAAGCCCAATCGGGCTTTTGAGCGCATGCGCTAAAATAATCCATCCCCCAAAATATTGCAACACAGCAGGAGCCATGAGGTGACTACGCTCACTACCTCCTGCACCTCAAAAATAATAAGACCTCCCCGAAAATAAGGCCAAGTGCTTATTTTGGGGGTGAAAAGAAAATAAGACCCTTCTTATTTTCGGGGAAACATGGTATTATGTTGTCAGATACTGGGTCTTATCTGATCTTAATGTGCCTCTCCATTTCTCACCAGACAAAATGCACAATGTCTGAAAGTAAACGAAGACATTTATCACAACTGATACCTTGTCAAAAACTAGAGGTTGGATTGAATGTATGATTGTAACTTAGTAGATTTTGTGGGGTCCTTGGTGTTTTCTGAGCTTGGTTGTTTTCTTGCAGACATTTCATTACCAAACTAGGTACCATCATCAGTATTTAATAGAGTTCTTTGTACACTTCTAAGGTTTGCTCAGCACCACTGAGCAAAGCCTGTATGAGTTAAACTGGTACTTTCATAATATCTTCAGATGGTATATCTTAGAAAAACTGGTCCATGATAGTTTCATACTTAAATTGATTAAATGTTTAGCTTTTGTTTAAAGCTGGCACATCCAACCCACAGCCCATGGGCTGGATGTGGCCTGGGACAACTAGTAATGTGGCCCCACACGATCAGAAACTTTTAACATTATTAGAGTATTTATATACATTAACCATATTATGTGTTTTTTTATTTTTTTATTTTTATTTGTGCTGATAAATAAATAAAGGGAGACTAGTATAGATCTATTTCAAGCTATTTAGCTCTCATCAGCTAGCCATACCCTTACTGGGATTCGAACCAGTAAATAAATATAACCATATTATATATCTTCTTTTCTGATCCCCCTCGTCCCACACCAAAGCACCCCGAGCCAAAGATACTTTAAGGAATTTATTAAAAGACAGACAAGTCCTTGGCAGCAAACCAGCACATACAAGCCTTGGCAGCAATCCAGCCTGCCAAGCTAGCCACAAAAGTTCTCCAATTTTTAGTCAATGCGTTGACTCCTGCAATGGGGTGTGTGCACAAGCATTCCTCTTATAGTCTTGAGAGGAGCCTAATTACCACCAATTGAGTGCAATTATCTCCTGTAACTGCACAACTGTTCCTTACGCCTCTCAGCTCTTCGGTGCCGGGCATCCAGGAACAACTCCCTTCTCTCCTCCCCACTGCTCCAATGCTCAGGCACCTCCTGGTGACCAACCAGCCTCTCTGCGCTCTGCTCGGAGTTGGAACCCTGGCCAGGGTCCTCCACATCCTCCAGAGCCAACTCATAGGGCCCCTCGCTGTCGGAGTCTGGTGGCAGCTCCAACGGCTCCTGCTGGGCCACAACCATCTTATATGTGACTCGACTCGACCAGACGTCCCGCTTTTGGCGGGACACCCCCGCTTTTTGATGCATATTCCCGCGTCCCGCCCGCTTTTTAAAAAGGCACGCTTTTTTTGGCGCTCGCAGCTCCCGCCCATCAGCTGCTGGGCTGGTTCATCGTTTAGTTCTATGCTACCTACAAATTTAAGCCAGCCCAGCCTGCCGCTCACTGTTTTGATTGGCTGGACTCCAGCCAATCAGTGAGCTGGCCAACCAGCTCACTGATTGGCTGGACTCCTTAGCTGAGGACGCATGCATGAGTCTCCATTTTATTTCGTCTTTCTTTCTTGTTGGGGTTGCAGCTGCTGCGCTTACTCACTGGTGGTGAGTAAATAAATAAATAATGTATTATTTTATTCTTATAATTTTATTGTCTTATTTGCTGGGCTGGGGAGAGGAGAAGGGAGGGGGAGGACAGCACCCGAACCGCGATAGCAGAGAACCGATAGGAAAAGCACTTCGTTCGTCCCTTTCACCCGAACCTGAGCTAGGGCAAGCCCCGTGGCCGTTGCACACGTGCGCTCCCTCGCTCGCGGCGGTGGCGGCAGAGGATGGGGAAGCAGCCCAGCATCGCTGGTCACCGCGTGCTCCCTCGCTCGCGGCGGAGGAGGATGAGGAAGCAGCCCGGCGTCGCTGGTTGCTGCGTGCTCCCTCGCTCGCGGCCAGGCTTTGGTGCTGCCTTTCCCGCTCTGTGCGTGCTGCCCAGACCTCTCCTCCTTCCGTGGAGTCCGTTCGTGAATCAATGGGATTCACCGCGGAAGGAAGAGAGGTCGGGGGAGCGGCAGACGCCAGCAGAGAACGTCCTCTGGCTTCTGGGGCTCCCCGCTGCTGTCCCGACCTCTCTTCCTTCCGTGGAGTCCGTTCGTGAATCAATGGGATTCACCGCGGAAGTAAGAGAGGTCGGGGGAGCGGCAGATGCCAGCAGAGAACGTCCTCTGGCTTCTGGGGCTCCCCGCTGCTGTCCCGACCTCTCCTCCTTCCGTGGAGTCCGTTCGTGAATCAATGGGATTCACCGCGGAAGTAAGAGAGGTCGGGGGAGCGGCAGACGCCAGCAGAGAACGTCCTCTGGCTTCTGGGGCTCCCCGCTGCTGTCCTGACCTCTCTGTCCGTTCGTGAATCAATGGGATTCGCCGCGGAAGTAAGAGAGGTCGGGGGAGCGGCAGACGCCAGCAGAGAACGTCCTCTGGCTTCTGGGGCTCCCCGCTGCTGTCCTGACCTCTCTTCCTTCCGTGGAGTCCGTTCGTGAATCAATGGGATTCACCGCGGAAGGAAGAGAGGTCGGGGGAGCGGCAGATGCCAGCAGAGAACGTCCTCTGGCTTCTGGGGCTCCCCGCTGCTGTCCCGACCTCTCCTCCTTCCGTGGAGTCCGTTCGTGAATCAATGGGATTCACCGCGGAAGGAAGAGAGGTCGGGGGAGCGGCAGATGCCAGCAGAGAACGTCCTCTGGCTTCTGGGGCTCCCCGCTGCTGTCCCGACCTCTCTTCCTTCCGTGGAGTCCGTTCGTGAATCAATGGGATTCACCGCGGAAGTAAGAGAGGTCGGGGGAGCGGCAGACGCCAGCAGAGAACGTCCTCTGGCTTCTGGGGCTCCCCGCTGCTGTCCCGACCTCTCTTCCTTCCGTGGAGTCCGTTCGTGAATCAATGGGATTCACCGCGGAAGGAAGAGAGGTCGGGGGAGCGGCAGATGCCAGCAGAGAACGTCCTCTGGCTTCTGGGGCTCCCCGCTGCTGTCCCGACCTCTCCTCCTTCCGTGGAGTCCGTTCGTGAATCAATGGGATTCACCGCGGAAGGAAGAGAGGTCGGGGGAGCGGCAGACGCCAGCAGAGAACGTCCTCTGGCTTCTGGGGCTCCCCGCTGCTGTCCCGACCTCTCTTCCTTCCGTGGAGTCCGTTCGTGAATCAATGGGATTCACCGCGGAAGGAAGAGAGGTCGGGGGAGCGGCAGATGCCAGCAGCGAACGTCCTCTGGCTTCTGGGGCTCCCCGCTGCTGTCCTGACCTCTCTTCCTTCCGTGGAGTCCGTTCGTGAATCAATGGGATTCACCGCGGAAGGAAGAGAGGTCGGGGGAGCGGCAGATGCCAGCAGAGAACGTCCTCTGGCTTCTGGGGCTCCCCGCTGCTGTCCCGACCTCTCCTCCTTCCGTGGAGTCCGTTCGTGAATCCATGGGATTCACCGCGGAAGGAAGAGAGGTCGGGGGAGCGGCAGACGCCAGCAGAGAACGTCCTCTGGCTTCTGGGGCTCCCCGCTGCTGTCCTGACCTCTCTTCCTTCCGTGGAGTCCGTTCGTGAATCAATGGGATTCACCGCGGAAGGAAGAGAGGTCGGGGGAGCGGCAGACGCCAGCAGAGAACGTCCTCTGGCTTCTGGAGCTCCCTGCTGCTGTCCTGACCTCTCTTCCTTCCGTGGAGTCCGTTCGTGAATGAATGGGATTCACCGCGGAAGGAAGAGAGGTCGGGGGAGCGGCAGATGCCAGCAGAGAACGTCCTCTGGCTTCTGGGGCTCCCCGCTGCTGTCCCGACCTCTCCTCCTTCCGTGGAGTCCGTTCGTGAATCAATGGGATTCACCGCGGAAGGAAGAGAGGTCGGGGGAGCGGCAGACGCCAGCAGAGAACGTCCTCTGGCTTCTGGGGCTCCCCGCTGCTGTCCTGACCTCTCCTCCTTCCGTGGAGTCCGTTCGTGAATCAATGGGATTCACCGCGGAAGGAAGAGAGGTCGGGGGAGCGGCAGACGCTGTACAAACTAATCCAACCTAAATGTAGAGGAGGAGAAGAACACTGTTCCCTCTAAGGTGCGCGGCCGCGCACGTGGCACGAAACTTCCGCGCAGAGGTTTTTAATTGCCGCGCAGAGATTTCTATCAAAGCAAACGTGGGGAAGTCCTTTGCAGGCGGCTAGAACTGGCCGCCCGCAAAGGACTTCCCCAGACTGGGAGAGATATTAAAAAAAAACGGCGGTCCTTCTAGCTCGCTTTGTTGCTTGGTTTGCTGCAGCCCTGGGGAGCCATGGAGAGGGCGAGTCAGAGGCAGCCCAGCACCTGGCGTCCCCCCGCCCTCGGCGGCACCGAGATGGCTCTCCTGGACGCCTGACCTGCCGGTATCTCCCCCCTCCCGTTTTCCGCCTTCCGGAAGCCCATCGCTTCGGGCGCTTCAGCTCTTTCCTCCCATCCCTTGCCCTGCTTTCTGCTCGAACGGAATATCTTCTGCTGCCTCCTCCTCCCCCAACAGCACTGCCGGATTTGCCGCCCAACGCTGCGGCTGAGGTGAAGCCGCCAAAGCTCCCGCCAGCATCCCTGCTTAGGTGAGGTGTTCCGAGCGGAGCGGGAGGCAGGCACCGCCGCCGCTGCCATGGGCGGGGGCGCCTGCGGGAGCTTTGGCGGCTTCACCTCGGCTGCAGCGCTGGGCAGCAAATGTGGTGGTCCTCTTGGAGGAGGAGGAGGAGGCGGCAGGAGTTATTCTGGTGGGGGGGGGAGGCTCGTCGGCATCTTCAGCGGCAGCCCTGCCCCTGTGAAAAAACCCGAAGATGGAGCAGATGATGTCGCCGCCACATGACTGGAGGAGGAATTCTGGGAGTTGAAGTCCACAGTCTTAAGCTGTCAGGTTTGAAGATCCCTGTGTTTTTTTTCCCTAAAGGGTTAGGGGTGCAAGGATCTTGTAACTTGACAGCTTTAAGACTTGCATGCTTCACTGCCAGAGTTTCTGAGCCAATATGACTGGAGGAAGAATTCTGGGAGTTGAAGTCCACAGTCTTAAGCTGTCAGGTTTGAAGATCCCTGTGTTCCTAATAGAAAGAGTTCAGGTTTCCAATCTAACTTAACCTTTGTTATTTCTTCCAACCAATTTTTGATCCTTTTCCAGAATTTTTTTGCCTCTTCACAAGTCCACCATAAATGATAATATGTGCCATGATGTATTGAATCACATTTCCAGAAATTTAGCGAGGTATTTGTTGAAATTTTGGCCAACCTTGACGGTGCCAGATGCCATCTATAATAAAGCATTTTGTACTGGTTTTCCTTGTATGGGATTGATAGTGTCATTCTTAAATTTATTCCCCAAAATTTTTCCCATTTGTCTAGTTCAATGTTATAGCCAAAGTTCTGTGCCCATTTTATCATTGGTTCTTTTACAATTTCCTCTTCCATTTGATACTTCAAGAGGAATTTGTATATTTTCCCTATCATCTTTCTGTCCAGACTTTGAATAATTTTATCCAATTCGTGTGGTTCTGTTTCAATACCATATATTTTAGTGTCTTTATTGTATTTAGTTTTAATTTGGAGGTAGGTTAGCCAATCACCTTTCATATTCTGATCTGCCAATTCTTCAATTGTTTTTAAATTTCCCTGTCTGTCAATTAGATCTCTGTATCTTAGAATTTTGTTCCAATCTGTAAAATTTGGGTGTGTCGTTCTTTCTGTTGGTGATAGCCAATTTGGGGTTTTCACATAGTGGATTTTTTTGATTTTGAGCCATTGTTGCAGTAAAGTTCTAATTAAATGATTTTGAAAGTATTTGTGCGTTTTATGTTTGTCATTCATTCCATAAGAAATTATGCCAGCCTGCCTGCAGGTCATGGCCTTCTAAGATCAGAATTCTTTTATTCTTTAACTCAATCCAATCCTTCATCATTGTCATTGTTACTGCAGTTGCGTATATATAGGCTCCCTGTGTGCTTCCATCCATCCCTACGAAGATCTGCTGACTCTGCCTGCCTGCTGGTAAGTGAGCTGGGTTTTTTCTTTTCTTTTTTTAATGTATTTTAAAATAATATTTTATTTATTGTGCATATGATTTTTAAAAATAGTGTTATTCTGTGTTGATTCTTTTTTTAAATTGTCTTAAACTATTTAAAAAAAGATTCTATCCAAAATAAATTGAAACAAGCCATTTTTAAAATTTCTATGCACAATACTTTGAAATGGACTCAGGAGTCATGATTGACACTGAGTGAATTTGCACTTTTCATAATCAGGAAGATACAATGGCATTGAAAAAAGTGACTGATGACCATTTTTCACACTTAGCGACCATTTTCACACTTAGCGACCGTTGTGGCATCCTCATGGTTACGCGATCAAAATGTTGATGTTTGGCAACGGATTCGTATTTCTGATGATAGTTTGAAATGGTGACAGTATAAATTATTGCTGGTGTAATACTTAACAATGGTTTTTAAGGATTTCTTTTATTTATAGAATACCTTTTTTATTATTTTGGGGGGATTTTTACTTTTAAATTGTTTATAAAATGTATTTACTACAAGAAATGTTCCTTTTTGCAAATGTGATCTTTGCAAATCTTTGTGATGCAATATGTTCAGATCAGGTTTATGTGTCTCAAAGTGGCTGCTATTCTATGGGCAGGCCAGGTTGGTGCAAGGCAGCTTTGCCAGATTTGGTGTGTTTCACCCTCATTGAATTTTATATCGTATAAAGAATGGAAGGAGGAAGGAAGAGAAAAAAGGAGGAAGGGAGTGAGTGAGGAAAGAAGAGGATGGAAGGAGGGAGGAAGGAAGGAAGAGAGGGAAAGAGCAGAAGACAGATAAGGTGAAGGTAGATAAGCAAGAGGAATGAAGGAAGAAGTGAGGAGTCTCGAGGAGGGGGAAAACATTTAGTGACCAAAGTTACAATGGCATTGAAAAAAGTGACTGATGACCATTTTTCACACTTAGCGACCGTTGCGACCATTTTTCACACTTAGCGACCGTTGCGACCATTTTTCACACTTAGCGACCGTTGCAGCATCCTCATGGTCACGTGATCAAAATTTTGTTTGGCAACAGATTCGTATTTATGCTGGTTTCAGTGTCCTGGGGTGACCTTTTGACAAAAAAATTTTTTTTTAATCAAGCCCCCCCCCCCCTCCCCGGTCAAGGGTGTCCCTCTTTTCCAATCTGAAAATCTGGTCACCTTAGACTCGAGACAATTCCTCTTCAATCAATGAGGTGCAGGCAAACCAAAAGGTTGAATATCCATGGTTTAAAACATAACAATGTACCTGCAGGAGATAGAACATTTCTCTATTTAATAGCCTAAAAACAAAAGTAGCCATTAATACAAGTGTGGATACTTTCATGGAGAAAAAGTAAAGGCTTTCCCTGTCCAATTATATCCTACTCTAGAGGGTGATACTCATCTCCATTTCTTAGCTGAGGGAGCCCTGAACATGTGGCCAGCATAAATATATGCCAAGGTGCACTGAATGCTGTTACCCAGGGTGTCAGACTCAAGGCCTGGGGACTGGATCCTGCCTGCAGGGTGCTTAGATCTGGCCCAGAGGGCCACTCTGGAAACAGCAAAGGACTGGCCTGCAGTGTCTCAGCCAGTGAAAATGGAGCTCAGGAGCCCATTTTTACTGCAGAGGGCTCACGCCACCACAAGCACCTCTGACACAAATGATGTCAAGCTGGCCACGCCCACCCCAGCGCCCCAAGGTCAAACAGAACTCTGATGCGGCCCTCAATAAAATCAAGTTTGACACCCCTGCTGTTACCTTTCCACCGAAGTGGTACCTATTCATCTACTCACATTTGCATGTTTTTGAACTGCTAGGTGGGTAGGAGCTGGAGGATCTCACCCCATTTCGCGATGCTTGGGTGTCAAACCCAGGCTATCAGTTTTCCACTGAGCACCCCTTCCCCCTTTATGGAGAAAGGGGACACTAAAAAGGATAATTCTTTCAAAATTGATTAAAAAAACACAGCTTTTTCAATTTTCGGTTTACTGCTTTACTGATAAAAATGAAACTTTAAGTGTAACGTATTGCTTGCATCTATTAAACAAACCATAATTTCAAATAATCATTTAGAAATGACTGAAAAAATAAGATTAAAAAAATAGCCTCAACGTTGTCTTTATTTTCCAAAAAAAAAGGGAACCCAGGCCATTTTACTACAATCGATTTTATTGAACTAGAGGCATTTTGACAAGATTAAATTCCACTGCCCATATATTTGCACTTCAAATTTACCTACCTGCTTACTTCCCCTTCATTTGCACAAAGCGTGGGAAGTAACAGTGTCATGTGCTAAATTTGATATTTGATATTTAATGATATCTACCAGGCTTGGCATTTGTATAGTAAAATATGCCAGGGTGACACCTTAAGGTGTGAAGAGTTAAGTGTAAAGAGTGAAAATAGCTGCTGATGAAGTTTAACTTCATTTCTAAACAGGTAAAGTTCTGAGAAAATGCTGTGCAGGTAATTAATCCCCAGATGATACAATCCTGACTGCTGCAAAACTAGAAGAGTAAATGTATTATGTGTTAGTATCCGTCTTCATCAACATGGCATCTTATGTTTAACCAGAATTATTTTCTACTTTTCCTTTTGGAACGCAAAGCTATTGTATTTGCATATATTTTGGGACACTTTATTTATATGCAATATTTCTGCGGTGCCACATTCTACAAAATTCAAGGTGATTAAAAAATCAATTCAGGAAAATAAGCTGGGATATCCAACAAGACATTTTCCAAAATATTCAATACGGCAGCCACAGCAGTGTGATTCGAGCCCTATCCACCTTTTTTTTTTACATCCATCACATGCAGAAAGAAAGGAAGGAGGCGGGGATTTGAATGTGCAGTCATGGCTGACATTTTGATTTTTTTTTTGAAAACTCCTGGGAGACACTGCTGAAAAACAGGAAAACCTATAAGCATCATTATCACTCCCTCAAAACACCAGGCAACTTGGATAAAACCACTGAAGACTGCCAATGACAGAGAGTAGTATCCAAAACCACTTGGAAAATCTGGGTTTTAACAATTTGTTGAATGGTGACCAAAGAAGAACTAGAAGAATCTAGAATCTTGGGGAGGGGGAACATATTCCAGATACTTGTGGCAGCAATGGAGAAACGTTGTTTCTGGACCCCCTACTCAATTCACTTGTAGTGGGAGAAAATTTTGGTTAGGGTGCTTGCCTAAAACCAGGAGATTGAATTCTAGTCACGTCTAAGGCATGAAAGTCAGCTGGATGATTTGGGGCTAATCACCCGGAGATTGTGAGTTCTAGCCCTGCCTTAGTTATGAAAGCTGACTGGGTGACTGTGAGTTGTTGTCCCACGTAAGGCATGAAAGCTTGGACACTGTGAGTTCCAGTCCTGTCTTAGATATGAAAACCTGGCTGAGTGACTTTGGGCCAATCACCCTCTCTCCGTCCAACCCACCTCACTTAATTGTTGTGGGGAAACTACGAGGAAGGAGGAGTATTCTTTGAGTTACTTATAAAGTAATAAAAGCAGAATAAAAAAATAGCTTAATAAACCTATCTTGAGGGAGCAGACAAGTGAGTCACTGCCTTAGCTGAGGACTGAATAAAAATAACTTTATGAACACAAGAGATAGATAGAATAGAATAACAGAGTTGGAAGGGACCTTGTAGGTCTTCTAGTCCAACCCCGTGCTTAGGCAGGAAACCCTACACCACTTCAGACAAATGGTTATCCAACATTTTCTTAAAATCTTCCAGTGTTGAAGCATTCACAACTTCTGGAGGCAAGTTGTTCCACTGATTAATTGTTCTAACTGTCAGGAAATGTCAGGAGACATTTCCTGACTCCTTAGTTCTAAGTTGCTTCTCTCCTTGATTAGTTTCCACCCATTGATTCTGGTCCTGCCCTTAGGAGCTTTAGATAATAGTTTGACTCTCTCTTCTTTGTGGCAGCCCCTGAGATATTGGAACGCTGCTATCATGTCTCCCCTGGTCCTTCTCTTCACTAGACTAGCAATGTCCAGTTCCTGCAACAGTTCTTCATATATTTTAGCCTCCAGTCCCGTAATCATCTTCGTTGTTCTTCTTTGCACTTTTCTAGAGTCTCGACATCTTTTTTACATTGTGGCGACCAAAACTCAATGTAGTATTCCAAGTGTGGCCTTACCGAAGCATTATAAAGTGGTATTAACACTTCACGGGCTATTTGCTGAGATATAGATATGAGATGTAGAAAGAATTGTTTGACGTGTTTGTACTGTGGTTAGATGGATGAGGATGAAGCTCAGGCCTTCCTCTAACCTAAAGATTTTCATTTTTTAAAAAACTTACACATTCCTTGTTTTATAACTTCCTGTGTTTTATATGATCCATTTGGCTTTGCTGGTATGTAAGTTTCCAAATATAACTTTAGTATCTGCATTATATTTTAGAAATGGACTACTCCTTTAAGGAGAAATGAGATAGTTTCCCTACAATCAAAACAGGTATTTTAATTTTTTCCCCTTGGGGACAAAGAATTGAACTCAACTTCTTAGATCAACATTTTAATATTTATTTTATTTATTATTAATTAGACTTATATACCGCTTCATAGGGCTTTCAGCCCTCTCTAAGCGGTTTACAATTTTTTTTTAGCAAATTGAGTCAGCAACTTGCCCCACAGTCCGGGTCCTCATTTCACCCCCCTCGGAAGGATGGAAGGCTGAGTCGACCTTGAGCCGGTGAGATTTGAACCGCTGAACTGCAGATCACAGTCAGCTAAAGTGGCCTGCAGAACTGCATCCTAACCACTGCGCCACCTCAGCTCTTACATGAGGTGCTTCTGTAAAATACATTTTGTTCAGATTTTATTTTTATTTGAAATATCTCCCATCACTAAGGAATATCATTTTGCTATGTACTTCTTTATAGCAGTTCTACTGCAGCTGGATACTGCATGGAGTTAAAATGACATACAACTCAATATTATGTTCTAATTTTTATTTTTAATTCAAACAGCTCTGTACTGAAGGAAAAAAAACACCTCTTCTCACTACACTCTTTAATAAAGATGAACTCTTTTCGCTTGTTGCAAATTTAAACACATTTTGATAGCTTAATATTTAAGATGGCATGAATGTTAAGCAGATTAATTTTTTTGCCCTAAATCTTGTTGCCAATGTGCTTGAAAATGTACCAACTCTGAATGAAATGAAGAATACAAGTTGGAATAGAAAAGTCTGTTCCTAGCATTTTCGTGCCAAATTCTCTAATGAAGATCTATGTATAGGTATAGTCTCTCTCTCTCTCTCTCTCTCTCTCTCTCTCTCTCTCTCTCTCTCTCTCTCTCTCTCTCTCTCTCTCTCTCTCTCTCTCTCCCTCCCTCCCTCCCTCCCTCCCTCCCTCCCTCCCTCCCTCTCTCTCCTCCTTTCCTTCCCTCTCTCTCTGTATGCATATTGTATATTGTCAGAATTTGTTGCATAAATTCAAATCCAGAAGCACATACAGATAACTGATGCAGCAGGATCATTAACTTCTTTTTATACATAAGAATAGATGAATAAATGTACAATAAGAATACAATACAATACCAACAGGTGGTTCTTCCAAATAAACACAAGGCAGGAGAGTTACAGGCAAACACAAGCAGTTAGTTTCATTTCAGCAGACAAACCCAGACAGACTGCTAGTTTACTTCTCAGAGCATCAGATTGCTTAAGTTTCTGTTTCAATTCTCTGCACAGACTCAGATCTGTTTAAGCTCCCATTGGCTGACTTAATTGCTATGCCTATTCATTGGCTGACCTTGTTCCCATGTCTCTCCCAGTCCTGAATATTTTAACAAATATCTATATGTATGCTAGTAGATAAGAACTTAAGATCATAATTGAGCCCCAAATTTCCGTTGCTAATTGTTAAGTGAGTTATACTCCATTTTACAATGTTTTCCACCATAGTTGTTAAGCAAATTACTGCAGTTGTTAGATGAATCATGTGGTTGTTAAGTGAGTCTTTGCTTGTTGGAAGCTGGTTGGGAAGGTTACAGACAATGTGACTGTCATAAATACATGCCAGTTGCCAAGTATCTGGATTTTGATCACATGACTCTGGGGATGGTGTTATGATCATAAGATGATTCTAAGTCAAGGACTACCTGTATTTTATGGGTACTTGAATATATGAATTTTAAGTGCAGTACAATGAAATAGATGGATATTGTGGGATTCCATATCGTAGAAGGCATATATAAAAAGAGGAGGTAAAAAGAATATGAAGAAGATTCAAAAGAAGATGGAGAGAGAACATCAAAGACACACTACAACAACATCAATTAACAATGGTTGAAGCTATCAGAAGAGGAGGGAGAAGGAAAAGGAGAAGGAAAGAGAGAGAGAGAGAGAGAGGAGGAGGAGGAGGAGGAGGAGGAAGAAGAAGAAGGAGGAGGAGGAGGAGAAAGAAGAAGGAGGAGGAGGAGGAGAAGAAGAGGAGGAGGAGGAGATATAGATTTTTTAAACGTGGTTCTCACCCATGATAGTGAAGGTTAGTAAATGAGTAGGTGACAACTTTCCTTTTCAAAAGGAAATAACGTTCTATATTTATTTATTTAATTTATTTATTTAGTTTGTCAAATATGTACGAGATAACAGGTATAAGTATAAATATGGACATGAACACAGGAAATGGGTACAAATAAATGGGGACAGTAGGACAAGGACAGTAGGCATGCTGATACACTTATGCACGCCCCTTAAAGACCTCTTAGGAATGGGGTGAGGTCCATGGTAGACAATTTAAGGTTAAAGTTATGGGAGTTTGAGGATGTAACAACAGAGTCGGGTAGAGCATTCCAGGCATTGACCACTGTGTTGCTGAAGTCATATTTTCTGCAATCAAGTTTGAACAGTTTACTTTGAGTTTGTATCTATTGTTTGTCCATGTATTATTGCGGCTGAAGCTGAAGTAGTCATTGACAGATAGGACGTTGTAGCAGACAATTTTGTGGACTATGCTTAAAGACCGTAGGCGGCATAGTTCTAAGTTGTCTAAGCCCAAAATTTCAAGCCTGGCGGTGTAAGGTATTCTATTGTGAGCAGAGGAATGGAGTACTCTTCTCATGAAATAGCTGTGGATTCGCTCGATTGTATTAATATCTGATAAAACGGTGTGGGTTCCAGGCAGACGAGCTGTATTCGAGGATTGGTCTGGCAAAGGTTTTGTATGCCCTAGTTAGCAGTACAGTGTTACCGGAGAAGAAACTTCACAAAATTAGGTTAACAACTCTTAATGCCTTTTTGGCAATGCTGTTACAGTGAGCTTTGTATTGAAATAAATTGAAATTGTTACTTCAAATTCAGTTTCATTATCCAGCCTGTCATTCTGACTTTTTTGACCACTCAGAGGTCCTTGGTTTTAAGGCTTCCTACTTTACACATGTGGCCCTTGAGCAGAGAGAGGTTATGCATCCTTGCCCAACAACTCTTGTCCTAAGTTGCAAAAGTAGCTCTCCAATTGAATTTTTTTTGGGTGGTAGTCAGGAAAAATCAATAGATTCTTTTTTTATTTTCATTTTTTCCCCTCTAATTTTATTTTATAATATTTTTGTTTTATTTAATTTTTATTTTTTATTTTTTTATTTTTTTATGTTCGCATATTTTTATTTCCATTTTCATAACATACAATCACATGTATACTATACATAGCCAGTATCATATAGTATTAAATAATGATTACATCGGTTCCTCCTGTCCTCAACACCCCAAAAAGATTAACACCCCTTATTAGCTCTTCTACTCTATCAAAAAATCAATAGATTCAAGGAGATCATATATGCATTGTATTGCAATAATAGCATGCTCTCATACTATTCATTTAAATGCAATCATTTTTTCGTCTTTGCTCTGACACCTCCCACTTATGTAGGATGGTTTCTAAGGGCCTAAATAAAATTCTAACAGATAAATAGTAATTTTATGATTAATATAACAGCGATAAGATATATTTTTTTAAAAAGAGAAACAGTTTCTTAGAAGGGAATCTCTAGAAACCTTTACTTGTGTCTAAGATGAAAAGTTCTTTGATTAGGTCAGAAAACCCATTTCTCTTATCCATTTTCCCTCTTCACTTAAGCATCCCAAGTTCCTTTACAAAGATTTTTCATCTGGATACTCCAAAATCCACTTGTTCCCTTCATCTTTTGATACAGCTTTATCTTTTATTTATTTGAATGGTTTAATTTTTAATTGGAAATTCTACATTCCAAAGCTGCTTCCATTGCACAACAGTTCCTCGGTGAAACGTTTCTTCTGCTTTGTTCTGACCCAAGGTCCCCTATTTCATCTTGTTCTTTTGAACGAGGGGTTTAGTCCAAGGAGACAAGTCCTCCCTGGGCAGCATAGTTTGTTGCTGATGTATTAAATTTGTAACTTCTCAACAATTCAGACTCTGTATATTCTTCAGTTTTAGGAAGGGAGGGAGGGAGGGAGACTGGCAGGAGGGAGGAGAGAAGACAGAATGAAAAAAAAAGAAAAGAGGGAGAAAAGAAAGAAGAAAGAAGGAAAGAAAAAGGAAAGAAGAAATAAATAAAAAAGAAGGGAGGGAAGGAAGGAAAGACGGAAGGAAAAAAGAAATAGAGGTAAAAAGAAAGAGAAGGAAAGAAAAAAGAAATAAAAAAGGGAGGGAAGGAAGGAAAGAGAAGAGAAAAAAGAACAGAGGAGGAAAGAAAGAATAAAGAAGGAAAGAAAAAGGAAAGAAGAAAGAAATAAAAAGAAGGGAAGGAGGGAGGGAAGGAAGGAAGGAGAGAAGACAAAAAAGAAAGGAGGAAAGAAAGAAGAAATAGAGGTAAAAAGAAAGAGAAGGAAAGAAAAAAGAAATAAAAAAGGGAGGGAAGGAAGGAAGGAGAGATGCCAAAGAAAAAAGATAGATGAAGGAAAGAAAGAATAAAGGGGAAAAAGAATGAAAAAAGAAAGAAAGAAAGAAAAAGGGAGGAAGGAAGAAGAAAAAAGAAGGAAGGAGACAGAAAGAAAGAAAAAAGGTGAAAGGAAGGAAAGAAAGAATGAATGAATCTCCCACATCTATAAAAAAGGTATCATTGAAATTAGTAATTTGACAGCATTTCTTGGTGGAACTGCATTCCTGTATTAAGTTCAGTGAATTAAATAAACAGTTAATCAATGGCCATCTTATAGGTTATCTATGCAGTTTGGCACAAATGCAAGATCCATTTTCTTCTCACCACAGGCATCATCTACTATTCTAGAATTCTCTCTGCCATCCATCCATCCATCCTCAGCTTGGTATACATACAATATGTCGGGACTGCAGCTCCCAGCATTCTCTCACTCGGCATTCCCTTTGGCTGTCTTGGCTGAGAATTCTGGGAGCTGTAGTCTCTAAAAGTTGCCCAGAGGCACCAATCTTCTCAGAGCTTCTAACTCCGGATTTGTAGCTGCTCGAGATCATCTGCTTCAGAACATGCCCTGCTCAACATTTGCCCACATTTTTAATCCATGAGTTTCTCTACAGCCTCATTTTTAACATTCTGACAAATAATTTGTACTTTACTTTGCAATAGGATAATGCTTTCTTAGGAGAGTTGTAAATATCTCTCTGCTGCCACTGACCAAATGAGAATTTGCTGGCAGCAGAAGAAACCAATCGATTTTTATTACCTGGAATGTGGCCTAACCAAAATAATTGAAATGTCCTTAGCTTGTTTTGGAGAGAGCAGAGGGGGCTATTCTGAGAATTATATATTGATTAGACCACAGGCTAGTTGAGTTCCAGTTGAGCAAGTTGCCAACTTTGGAAACAGCATCTCTGCCTCTGCCATGAACTAATCGCATGGCATGAGAAACTTGCCCCGATTTGGGCAGACAAAGGCATTGTCTGATTTTATTACTGTATTTTTCGGAATATAAGACACACCAAGATTTTGAAGAGGTAATTTTTATTTTAAAAAAGTTTTTGCACTCTGCAGGCCTCCCAAATCCTCTGCATGCCTCATTTTTTTTTTGAAAAACAAGGCATGCAGAGAGTTTGAGAGGCCTGAACAGTGGGGGCTGGGGGGGGAAATGAGCAAAAAATGAGCCATTTTTCACAAAAATGGCCCCATTTTTGGCAAAAAATGGGGCATGCATAGCTTTTAGAAGGCTTGTAGAATGCTCCTGCGGGTTGTGGGGGTCAAACATGAGTAAAAACTTCCCCCCTTTTGCTTGTTTTTACCCTCCCCAGCCCCCTGGAGCACTTGGCAGGCCTCTCAAACTCTCTGCACATCCATTTTTGCGAAGGGGGCGAGGTTTCGGGGGGGGGGGCAAAATTGCTGTATTCAGTGTATAAGATGCACCCAGTTTTTCTCCCTCTTTTGGGGGAGAAAGGTGCATCTTATACTCCAAATTTATCCCACTGTTGGAAGAAATGGCCTGGGTTCAGTTCCAAGTGGGGAAAAAGACACTGGATTCCTGGAAGTTGCTTGGAAAGAAGGTTTATTGATGATGGACAGGACCACATGGTTTGAAGTCCTGGAGAAAAAAGGGGACAGAGATTCTGAGAGTGCCCTGGTTTTATGCCCTCTCTGGGCTTTTGAATTTGAGCTTTTATTCTGATTGGTTGTCAGACTCCCATGGGGCCATGCAGGGGCAACTCTGTAGGCTGTCCTGAATCCCAAGCTTGGTTGAGCCTTTGCTGGGTGATGATGTAATGAAAGGGCTTTGGGATTCCTATTATGGCTCTGCCTGAATGAGGTAGATCTTTGTTATGTAGAATAGACTGGCTCAGGCCTTAATGGCCCACTGACAAAGGGGGGGTGTGAGTTTCTGCCTCCCTTTTAGGGAAACATTCTGCCTTTTAATATTTCCTAAAATATATCATTTTTCTAGGAGAAGGATGGGTGCTAACTTCCTACACCACCTTTATTATTTTGCATAAATAACTCAAGGTGGCAAATGTATCTAATAGTCCACCCTCCTCCTATTTTCCCTACAGAAACAAACCTGTGAGGGAGTAATTGGCCCAAGGTCAAAGGCGAGACTACAACTCACAGGATCCTGGTTCCTAGCCTCATGCCTTAACCACTAGACCAAACTGTCTCCAATTACTTGACAAACAGGGTGGACTCCTCTGAAGTATAATAATTTGTGCAATAAGAAAACAACATTGTCACGTGTGAATATACTTTCATTGCAAGTGATTTCAGTGATTCTGTCAAGTGACTGCTTACATGCGTGCCCAAAATAAAAGTGGGATATAGTTGATAGATAGATAGATAGATAGATAGATAGATAGATAGATAGATAGATAGATAGATAGATAGATAGATAGATAGATAGATAGAGGTGTGATATAGATAGATGGGTAGAGAGAGAGATAGGTGATAGATAGATAGATAGATAGATAGATAGATAGATAGATAGATAGATAGATAGATAGATAGATAGATAGATAGATAGATAGAGGTGATAGATAGATAGATAGGTAGGTAGGTAGGTAGGTAGGTAGGTAGGTAGAGAGATAGATAGATAGATAGATAGATAGATAGATAGATAGATAGATAGATAGATAGATAGATACATACAGAGAGAGAGAGAGAGAGAGAGAGAGAGAGAGAGAGGTGATGGATGGATGGATGGATGGATGGATGGATGGATGGATGGATGGATAGATAGATAAAGAGAGAAGTAGGTGATAGATAGATAGATAGATAGATAGAGAGAGAGAGAGATAGGTGATAGATGGATAGATAGATAGATAGATAGATAGATAGATAGATAGATAGAGATAGATAGATAGATAGATAGAGAGCGAGAGAGAGAGAGAGAGAGAGATAGGTGATACACACACACACACACACACACAAACACACACAGAAAGATAGAGAGAGGGGGGCGATAGAGATAGATATAGAGAGATAGAGTGATAGATAGATAGTGTAGATAGATAGATAGATAGATAGATAGATAGATAGATAGATAGATAGATAGATAGAGTAGATAGATACAGTCAGCGTGTATTGTTAATTGTTTTTTCCCCTGAGGTTTTGACATCCATCCAAAAATGACTTTCACAGTAAGCAAGGAGAGAACCAACCTAGAACTAAAGAGAAATTTCCTGACAGTGAGAACCATTAGTCGGTGGAACGAGGTGCCTCCAGAGGTTGTGAATATTCCAACCTTGGAGGATTTGAAGAATCAATTGGACAACCATTTGTCTGAAATTGTATAGGGTTTTCCACCTGAGCAGGGGGTTGGACTAGAAGACCTCAAAGGTCCCTTTCAACTCTTCTTCCATATATTTGTTTTGCAATGCAATCCTCTTTCATTCTCTCTAATCAAATAATCTCAGGGTGTTTGCAGTCATTCACTCCACTTTCCCTGTCAAACTTGATTGTCTCTCTTGGACTTATTAATTTTCAGATTGACATTCATCATTCCATCATAGAGTATTTCTCAGATTTGCTGCATATCCTATGGACTCTCAGCCCAAAACTTAATATGTGTCATTTCAAGATGCACACATTCATGATTCCAATAGCACACCTTGAATATATTACCACAAAAACAATCCCTTAGACTTTTATCCATGCATTCATTGAACAACAAATTGTTAAGCTGCCTTGTCTTACTGAGCCATGGTGGCCCAGTGGTTAGAATGCAGTATTGGATGTTGAATCTGCCCACTGCCAGGAGTTTGATTCCTACTGGCTCCAGGTTGACTCAGCCTTCCATCCCTCCGAGATCCATAAAATGAGGATCTAGATTGTTGGGGACAATATGCTGACTCTTTAAACTGCTTAGAGAGGGCTGTAAAAGCATTGTGAAGTGGTATATAAGTTTAAGTGCTATTGCTATAGTGCTATTACCGTATGTTGATGGGTTTTTTAAAGACACCTTTTTTAAAAAATTGAAGAAATAACATAGAGACAATATACCTTCATATTATAAAACTAAACCAAAAATGGCGTGGAGGAAAATGAAGCTTATATTTTGAGAGTACAGAATTGTTTGCTAATGCACCCATAAGTGAGGAGAACAGAAAGAAAGAAAAAATCATCAACATTTAATGTATTTGTCCAAAATGAGATTTGAAGCAGAGACGCAATCTATCAAGAAAAACCTGTTCAGTGTCAAACCATTTGCTAACCGTTCCATTAATTCTCAGAAATCCTACAAATATACATATTACATTTGTTATTTTTTAAAGATTAATATTATCAGGTCTTGCTCTTGACTGATTGATTATGCATGATTCCACAGTCCCTGCTGGGATAAATATGTAACAGTGAGGAGATGGAGGAGGAGATGGCCATATTTCATCCAATTTCCAGTCCGCCTTCCTCCCTGTTGGAAACTTCAATAGGGTTGATCTTCACAGTAGAAAACCAATAAGCTTCAATATATTTGGTGTTCCTCTATTGATTTTTTTTAAAAAAATTCCTTTTCTATCTCCCATTAATCTCCTGGTGTCAAGATTCTCATTCATTTCTTTTGTCTACTTCCTGAACCTTCATGGATAGATTCCTTTACCTTTTTATTGCAAATTATAATGCCCCTCCCTCCCTCCCTCCCTCTCTTTCTGTCTTTCTCATGTGCATACACATGTGTTTTGTGTCTGTTTTTAAGGCAGGAAGAGAGAAGAGAGAGAGAGAGAGAGAGAGAGAGAGGAGGAAGAGGAGAAAGAGGAAGAGAAAGAGGAGGAGAAGGAGGAGGATGAGGAGAAGGAGGCGGAAGAGGAGGAGGAAGAGAAGGAGGAGGAGGAAGAGGAGAAGGAGGAGGAGGAAGAGGAAGGAGGAGGAAGGGGAGGAGAAGGAGGAGAAAGAGGAGGAGGAGGTAGAAGAGGAGGAGGAAGAGAAGGAGGAGGAAGAGGAGGAGGAGGAGAAGGAGGAGGAGGAGGAGGAAGGAGGAGGAGGAAGAGGAGGAGGAGAAGGAGGAGGAAGGGGATGAGGAGAAGGAAGACGAGGAGGAGCAGGAAGAGGAAAAGAAGGAGGAGAAGGAGGAGGAAGGGGATGAGGAGAAGGAGGAGGAGGAAGAGGAAGAGGAGGAGGAGGAAGAGGAGGGGGAGAAGGAGGAGGAAGAGGAGGGGGAGAAGGAGGAGGAAGAGGAGGAAGATGAGGAGAAGGAGGTGGAAGAGGAGGAGGAAGAGGAGGAAGAGGAGGAGGAAGAGAAGGAGGAGGAGGAAGAGGAGGAGGAGAAGGAGGAGGAGAAGGAGGAGGAGGAGAAGGAAGAGGAGGAGGAAGGAGGAGGAAGAGGAGGAGAGAAGGAGGAGGAAGAGGATGAGGAGAAGGAGGCTGAAGAGGAGGAGGAAGAGAAGGAGGAGGAAGAGGAGGAGGAAGAGAAGGAGGAGAAGGAGGAGGAGGAGAAGGAGGAGGAGGAGAAGGAGGAGGAGGAGGAAGGAGGAGGAAGAGGAAAAGGATGAGGAGAAGGAGGAGGAAGGGGATGATGATGAGGAGGAGGAGGAGGAGGAGGAGGAGGAGGAAGGGGATGAGGAGGAGGAAGAGGAGGAGGAAGAGGAAAAGAAGGAGGAGAAGGAGGAGGAAGGGGATGAGGAGAAGGTGGAGGAGGAAGAGGAGGAGGAGAAGGAGGAGGAAGAGGAGGAAGAGGAGGAGAAGGAGGTGGAAGAGGAGGAAGAGGAGGAGGAGAAGGAGGAGGAAGAGGAGGAAGATGAGGAGAAGGAGGTGGAAGAGGAGGAGGAAGAGGAGGAAGAGGAGGAGGAAGAGAAGGAGGAGGAGGAAGAGGAGGAGGAGAAGGAGGAGGAGAAGGAGGAGGAGGAAAAGGAGGAGAAGGAGGAGGAGGAGGAAGGAGGAGGAAGAGGAGGAGAGAAGGAGGAGGAAGAGGATGAGGATGAGGAGAAGGAGGCGGAAGAGGATGAGGAAGAGGAGGAGGAAGAGGAGGAGGAAGAGAAGGAGGAGGAGGAGGAGGAGAAGGAGGAGGAGGAAGAAGGAGGAGGAAGAGGAAAAGGATGAGGAGAAGGAGGAGGAAGGGGATGATGATGAGGAGGAGGACGATGAGGAGGAGGAGAAGGAGGAGGAAGGGGATGAGGAGGAGGAAGAGGAGGAGGAAGAGGAAAAGAAGGAGGAGAAGGAGGAGGAAGGGGATGAGAAGGTGGAGGAGGAAGAGGAGGAGGAGAAGGAGGAGAAAGAGGAGGAAGATGAGGAGAAGGAGGTGGAAGAGGAGGAAGAGGAGGAAGAGGAGGAAGAGGAGGAGGAGAAGGAGGAGGAAGAGGAGGAATAGGAGGAGGAGAAGGAGGAGGAGGAAAAGGAGGAGGAGGAGGAAGGAGGAGGAAGAGGAGGAGAAGGAGGAGGAAGAGGAGGAGGAGAAGGAGGAGGAAGAGGAGGAGGAAGAGAAGGAGGAGAATGAAGAGGAGGAGAAGGAGGAGGAGGAGAAAGGAGGAGGAAGAGGAGGAGGAGAAGGAGGAGGAAGAGAAAAAGGATGAGGAGAAGGAGGAGGAAGGGGATGAGGAGAAGGAAGAGGAGGAGGAGGAGGAAAAGGATGAGGAGAAGGAGGAGGAAGGGGATGAGGAGAAGGAGGAGGAGGAGGAGGAGGAGGAGGAGGAGAAAAGAATCAATTCTTTGTCCAAGTTCTTGAGAGTCATAAACTATAGACTATGTCTACTTTATTTTCAGGATCTTTGGATGAATTGTATCAAGACTTTAATTTCTCTCTTGCTTTTGGGCTTTATTTCAGTTTTACTCTTTCATAATAAAATTCTTCTATACATTGGTGACAATAAAATTAATGTATGCAAACTTTCCCTTCACAATTTATACAGGTTCTTATCTTCCACAGCCATTGTACCTATAGTGCAGCTGCCACAGATGGTTTTTTTGAAATGCACGTTGAACCTCTAAACAAGCTCAAGTGAAATGCTGATTTCCATCTCTCCTCCTCCTCCTTTACCACTTCTGTATCAAGGGAGATACAAAGTTTTGCTTCTGCCTCATGCTTTTTCACCTTCTCTTTTTATGTATGCCTTCTCACTAAAATAATATATGAGATCCAAAAGGTGCCACAACAGTATCCCAGAATACTACTAGGTGAGATCATGTCAAGTTAGACATCTTACTGATTTTTGGGCTTTGTTTTCTCTTAATTCCGTGTTTTCAGAATGTTGTTTTGTTCTGTTATTCGTATTTCCTTATTATTTCCTCTCCCTCTTCAATTGTGTCTGGTTCTTGGAAACTTCTAGGAGAAAGTGGGTTGTTGTTGTTTTTTTTTTTGGACAAGGTTTTCCAGCGGTGATTTTGCCATTGCCTCCTTCCTAGGGTTGAGAGAAAGTGACTGGCTCGAGGTCACTAAATTGACTTCATGTTCCATGGTGGGCGTCATGGCTGCCATTCTGTTAAGCCACACATCGCAAGCTGATAGCCTGATTTCAGTAATGTGGGGAGGGAACAGTAGAAGTAGGGATGCAGTGAGCAAACTGAGAGGAATTTAAACCAAGCAGTTCCATCCTGTAAGAAGCACCAGCCTTTTCGATTTCAATTTTAATAGATTTGTACGCTGCCCAATCTCGAAGGACTCCGGGCGGCTTACATAAAAACAGTTAAAAATATTAAGAAAGATTAAAATACAAGAACAGAAACAAATTAAAAGCAAAACACAACATGCACTCGATTTTAATGGGGCTGAAGTTCAATCAAGATCAACAGCCCCAGGCCTGCCGGAACAGCCAGGTCTTAACAGACTTGCGGAAGGCCAAGAGAGTGGGGAGGGTCCGGATCTCAGGGGGTAGATCATTCCAAAGGGCCGGGGCAGCTACAGAGAAGGCCCTCCCCTGAGGAGCCGCCAGACGACACTGCGTAGTCGATGGTACTCGGAGAAGGCCCGCCCTGTGCGATCTTATTTTCAAGGTCACACCAAAAGAATGAGGGTGAGCACGTGAAGCCAGGGAATGTTTCCCAAACAATTTGTTAAAACCTGAATGGACATTGACTGATAACCAGGGGGGCTGGCTGGGAAGAAGGGAAAGTTAATTTGGATCTTTTGCGCACGAAAATCTCAGATCCAGCTTTGCCTCTTCTGTAACCACTTTGGCTTTATATATACTTTTGGCTAATCATAGGCCAGGAGTCTTTCTTTTCTAATTGACCAAGACCATTGACATTAAACTAGATCTTTTAGAACTCATGGTCTCCCAATTTCGAGCTTGATGCCTTAACTACTACACTAAACTATTGCTCTTCTGATTATTAATTTTGGACAAATTAAAATAGGACATATAGATTTGTTTGTCTCCTTTAGCAAATCATCATATCTTGTTAATGCTCTTGAGAAAACCTTGGAAATCTATAAAACAGCTGAATATTTCATTGCCATTTATTGAAATGTTTTAAGTAGAATCCAATAAAGTTCTATTACAGTTTAAAATTTAACTTTATCATCTCCAGGCACTCTATAATAGGGATTTAATCTATCACTCTGGATTTCAGCACCATGCATGTTTGGAAGGAAAGGAGTTAGTTCTTTGGATTATTTTAAGCAAAGAAATCAAACTTTAAAAAATGGGTGAAATTTTGAGAACATATTATAGACGCTTTCAAAATATGGCAGATATAACCAGTCATAAAATACTCTTTTATCAAGTTGATAAAGTTGTTTCCCATTAATTATTTGTAATGTCCCGAGGAGCCCTGGTTACACAATGGTTAGAATGCAGTATTGCAGGTAATCTCTGCCTAGAGCCTGGAGTTCGATCCTGATGGGCTCAAGGTTGACTCAGCCTGCCATCCTTTTGAGGTCTGTAAAATGAGGACCCAAATTGTTGTGAGTAATATGCTGACTCTGTAAACCGCTTAGAGAGCACTGTAAAGCATTGTGGGGCAGTATATATGTCTTGCTATTTCCATCTCCTCCATATGCTTCAACATTTTTATAGGATGGTGATCCTTCTTTCAAGTCAAGCACTGCAATCCAGTTATCCTAAATCTCATCAATTGGAGAACAGATTACAGATTACTGTTATCTACCAATTTGCAGGTTGCAGGGATAATCACCAGTTTGGCTCTGGGTTCAAATATTTGTTGTAGTTGTTAGTTGCAAAGTTGTGTCTGACCCATCACAACAACATTCCTCCAGGCCTTCCTGTCCTCTATTATCCTCTGGAGTCCATTCAAGCTCATGCCTACTGCTTCAGTGACTCCATCCAGCCACCTCATTCTCTGCTGTCCCTTTTTCTTTTGCCCTCAATCTTTCCCAGCATGAGGCTCTTCTCCAGTGAGTCCTTCCTTCTCATTAGGTGGCCAAAGTATTTGAGTTTCATCTTCAGGATCTGGCCTTTTAAAGAGCGGTCAGGGTTGATCTCCTCTAGGACTGACCAGTTTGATTGCTTGCAGTCCAAGAGACTCATAGGAGTCTTCGCCAGCACCATAGTTCAAAGGCCTCCATTCTTTGGTGCTCAGCCTTTCTTATGGTCCAACTTTCACAGCCATACATTGCAACTGGGAAAACCATAGCCTTGATTATACACATTTTTGTTGGCAGGGTAATGTCTCTGCTTTTTAGTTTGGTGTCTAGATTTGCTAGGTTCACATATAAATTACTGCAAAACTCAGCAACCTTTATAAGTAGATTATTGAGATGCATAGAAGACACACTGGAGGTGCAGTGAACCACATAGAAGGAAAAGCAGGAGGCATAAGAACAGATTCCAGCCATTCCCAGATCCTGCACAAATTAAATTTCTCCATACATATAAGTGTATGTAGAGTTAATTAAAAGTGTGGCCTTAATTACTTAACATCTAAGCCTTGCTTTCTCCTTCTGCTGTAATTCTATTCACTAAGCACTATGACTTTTGATTGGCATGCAAATGACTTTTCAAAGAAAAGTGTAATTACTCACTAGTCTCTAAAGAGTTTGTAACTTTTTTTGTAATATCCTTCTCAAAATACAAAAAGAATGCCTGTTCTGTGTTTATTAGCATGATTTGTGATCAATTTGCTATTTGTTGACCTGGTTTACCCCCCCTCCCCCGGGCAAGTCCATGTTTTTTCCCCCTCTATGGGCAAGTCACTAGTTTAACTCTTTTATCCACAAAATATTGAGAAGTAGGTATAGATCAAATCATTCCACCTTGAAGATGAGCTTTTAGCTTTACCTGAAGTTATCTTGGAATTGTTGGAAGAAATGTCCATCTGGGTTCAGTTCCAAGTGGGGAGAAAGACACTGGATTAATGGAGACTGCTTGGAAGGACGGTTTTAATGGTGGACAGGAGCATATGGTTTGAGGTCCTGGGCAAAAAGGCACATAGGAGAGAGGGGGGAGGGAAGGAGAGAGAGAGAGGGAGAGAGAGAGGGAGAGGGAGAGGGAGAGGGAGAGGGAGGGAGGGAGGGAGGGAGGGAGGAAGAGAGAGAGAGAGAGAGAGAGAGAGAGAGAGAGAGAGAGAGAGAGAGAGAGAGAGAGAGAGAGAGATTTATACCCTCTGTTGGGTTTTGAATTTTAGCTTGTATTCTGATTGGTTGTCAGACTCCCATGAGGCCATGCTGTAAGCTGCTTAAGTCCCAGGCTTGGTTGAGCCTTGCTGGGTGATGATGTAATGAAAGGGCTTTGGGATTCCTATTATGGCTCTGCCTTTGTTATGTAGAATAGACTGGCCCAGGCCTAAATGGTCCGTTGACAAAGGTGAGGGGATGAGTTTCTGCCTCCCTTTTAAGGGAAATATTCTGTCCTTTTACTATTTCCTAAAACATTTCTTTTTTCTAGGAGAGGGGTGGGTGTTAAGTTCCTACACCAGCAATACCGGAAGCTTTCTACTGCCTTCTTCTAAGATGTTTTGTTTTGTTTTTCATTTTCCTGGTATAGCTAACAGACCTGGAATTAATAAAGGAGAATATTTGTAGCTCAGGGTTGAAATGAAGGATCCTTTGTGCTTTCTGAGCTTGGTTGTTTTCTTGCAAATATTTCATTACCCCAACCAGGTAACACCATCATGATGATGTTACCTACTTTGAGTAATGAAACATCTGCAAGAAAACAACCAAATTCAGAGACCATCCAGGATTCCTCAGACCTGAAATTTCCTGGAAGAGTCTTATCCAAGAAGACTGTAGAGATTCTCAGTCATACAGATCATGGTTGTCCCAAAGGTGCTTTTTTTCCAAGAGGCAGCTGGACTTTCTTGTTTTTCCTTTTGAAGATGTTTTGCTTCTCATCCAAGAAGCTTCTTCAGCTCTAACAGAATAGTGGGACATGGAAGGATTTATATTTCATGCAGACAGCTGGTAATTTTCAACCTTTTAGAGGGTTGTTGAAGCACTTGGGAGGTTTATCTGTGTCCTCAGGGTTATCTGAGTAATGCTCCTTGTCAAGGTACTGAGGATTTAATAGCTGCCAGCTGATGTAAAGTTGTAAGCTGTAATCAGTAAGCTAATGCAATGTGGATGATGCAATGAGGAGGATTCACACAAGTCTACATATAGGTGGCTATTAGAGGGTGTTTCTCTCTCTCATCGGGTATTCATTTCTCTCCTTGTGTCCATAGTGAGTGGTAAGGAATTTTTATCTACCACGTGTTTGTCTGTACATATTTCTGTATATGTAAACCACTTTTAATTGTCTAGAAGGCTCTGTGCGCTGTGTTATTGCTCCTGGGTCTATCTCATAATACTAGTCACGCTGCCAAAACTCTGACACTCCTGGTTCCTGTAGTCTGCAATTGTTTTCCCTCTGGAAATCCATTTCTACTCCCACACCATTCCAAGGGTGTTCGTCCCAAATTGTATAGCGAAAAGTCTGTAGAGATTCTCAGTCACCAGATCATTGTTGTCCCAAAGGTGCTGTCAGCATTCCAAGTATCATGTAGAATTAAATCAGAGTCCAAGGCAAAATGATCCTTAAAGTTCCAATTTAATAAATTAGACATCTTAGCACATCTGTGAGATCCCAATTCTAAAGAACTTCCTCGCATTCCATCCAGTTAAAAGTTCATGACACACCCACAAATCCATCACATGGTCCAATCTTCTTCTTCCATGCTGTCATCTCCACCCAGCTGCTTCCGGTCTGGTGTAAAAGTGCGGAGAGAAAAGATGGCCTTGGTCTTCTAGAAAAGAATGACAACAACACATTCCAAAATCCTACTCCTTTCTATTCCCCCCTCCCATCAACTATACTAATGAAACAGCATAATGAATTAAGAAAAAGTGTGGCGGGCCAAAGATCCTAACGGGAATATAATTGCAGGCCTGACAGGTGCTTTTTCAGGAGGCAATTGGACTTTTTTTGTTTTTTCTTTTGAAGACGTTTCGCTTCTCATCCAAGAAGCTTCTTCAGCTCTGACTGGATGGTGGGGAATAGAAGGATTTATATTCCTTGCAGGCAGCTGGTCATTTGCATTCCTTTCATCCCAGAAGTAACTAGCCTCAAGTCTGCTTAGCTTTTGAGTTGGTCATGCAAGACCCACTACCCGTCGTTCCAAATGAGAAACAAATTAACTGACAAAAAAGTAAATATCCAGCTCTGCAAACTGAACGCAGGAAGAAATGCTTTGACATAGTTCCGAAGAGTATCGTTTAGCTTTAGATATTTGTTTTTATAGCCCAACTCCCTGGATCAAATAGAGAAAATCTGAAGTGGCCAATTCAATTTTGCTTTTAACCTCTGAAGTAGAAAGTAATTAGAAATTTTCCCCAGAATTACCTGACTATTACCCCATTTCAGTGTATTAGATTCTCAAGCGCCCTTGAGTGGCTGTCATATAGATATAGTGGTTTGTCAATTGGAACTCAAGTTGGAGTCTCTTAATTAGGGATGTGCCGAAGTAGCTGAATATAATGTGAAAAAGCTGGCAGGCAGTTCTCTCCCTGACCCTATTCCTACTTAATGACAGCTCGGCTGATTAATGTCTACAGAAACCATACATCCATTTTTTTCCCCCTCCTGCAAAACATCCATAAATGTTTCAGTGGCGATGATATCATTGACTTATATTTTGCCCGTGATTTTCCTCATTCCTTCGGGAGATCTTTTATGATCTTTCACAAGCATTACTACAATGGAACATTCTCTGCGCACTTTAATTGTTTAACAGTGTGTTGCTTGGCCCTTTAATTATTGAGACCCTGAAGTTTGGCTTTGATAGCTCCCAGGATTGTTGGTGTGGAAAGAGGATTTGCTAGTGGTCTGAAATAGTGTCAATGTTTGGCGTATTTGCAGGCCAGCTTTATTGTGGAAAGAGAAGGTTTTTAAGATGTAAAATACAAGTAAAATCCCTTAATGGGGCAAGATGAAGATGGGGAGGAGAGAGAAACTATTTGAATTTCTCAGCATAAGCTTTTTAACATAGCATAGCATAGCATAGCATAGCATAGAGTAGTGTAGCAGAGCAGAGCAGAACAGAACAGAACAGAACAAAACAGAACAACATAACATCCCATCACAACATAACATCCCATCACAACATAACAAAGCATAGCATAACATAACACAACAGAACAACATCACATCACAGCATAACACAACACAACACAAGCTTTTTAAGAGAATGTAATCAATAGATTTTGAGACTTCTGAGAAGCTTATAGTTCTGGAAAAGATAGAATAACAGAATTGAAAGGGACTTTGGAGGTCTTCTAGTCCAACCCCCTGCTCAAGCAGGAAACCCTACACCATTTCAGAAAAAATGGTTGACAATCTCTTCTTAAAAACCTCCAGGAATAGAAGAGGGAAACTCTTCTATAAACTCCATAGAAAGAAAGAGAAGTGTATAATTCTGGAAAAGATAGAAGGAAAGAGAAGTGTATAATTCTTGCAAAAGTAGAAAGAAAGAGAAGAAGAGGATGACCAACAGCAAGATGGATGAACTCATTTACAGCAGTGATGGGTGGATCATCAATGGAAGACCTGAAGGACCAGGTGCAGGATTTATCATCCTGAAGTAGGTCTACCTAAGTGGTCACTAAGAGTCAGTAAGGTAAAGGTAAAGGTTCCTCTCGCACATATGTGTTAGTTGTTCCCGACTCTAGGGGGTAGTGCTCATCTCCATTTCAAAGCTGAAGAGCCAGCACTGTCCAAAGATGTCTCCATGGTCATGTGGCCAGCATGACTAAACGCCGAAGGTGCATGGAATGCTGTTACCCTCCCACCAACGTGGTCCCTATTTTTCTACTTGCATTTTTTACGTGCTTTTGAACTGCTAGGTTGGCAGGAGCTGGGACAAGTAACAGGAGCTCACTCTGTTACACTTCACTAGGGATTCGAACCACCAAACTGTCGACCTTTCTGATCAACAAGCTCAGCGTCTTAGCCACTGAGCCACTGAGTCCCTTAAGAGTCAGCACTGAATTATCATAATCATGATAGTTATCCTTTAGATGGATTTAAGACTAAGACATTCTTCTCCCTTACATCTTTCTACCAAACCTTATTGGCAAGAGCACTCAGAGAAAAGCTGAAGCTGCAGATAAATGCTTGTGGGAGTAGAAATATGCCTCAAAGCATCAAGGTGCAGATCACCTGGATTATCCTGTTGCAAAAGGTCTATTTCAGATGGCAAGTTTAAATATTCTATTCCATGAGGAGGGGGGAGTCTTTTGCCTTGAACACACAAAATAGAAGGATCGTCTCTAACTATCCCAATGATAATTTTGTAAATTATTAAGAGCATCCTTCAAAACATTTGGGGAAGGAGGGAGGGACCTTTGTCAAAGATCAAGATGTCCTTCCAAATGAGCATTGTGCCATTTAGAGAGACTAGCCTGGCAAAGGCCTGGTTCTGCTGTTCCCACTTTTAACCAGCAAGCAAAGAGCCCGTGGCTTTTAAGAGCAAAAGATGGCAGAGAGTCAATATCTTTTACAGTGTTACGGTTCCAGAGAAGATTTTAAACGTTATCACTTTACATGGCTTAGCTCTGAGTTCTATCCTGTCTATCCTGTCAGGGTTCCAAGTAAGACACTCATAGTAAATGGAACTCCGAGGCGGGTAGATTTCTCACAAAATAGTTCCCACAGTTTTCACCTTATTAAAAGTAAAAGATTTCTCCCTTCCCCAAACAACCAGTCACATGGTCCAATCAAGGTGTCATCCGGTTGCCTGGTAACTTCACTCCTCCTCTCTCCAGCTACCTGTGGGAATGTCCTTGGTTCCCAGGAGAAAGTATTTTGTTTTGGCTACAAACCCCAATTATCTCTATTTCCTTCCTCCCTATCCCCCAGCTCCAGTGTGGCAACACTGAAGCATCAAAATGGCCTTGGTCAGATCAGCTTCAGGGGTGACATATCCAGGACCATTTTGTCCAGTCACCTAGGTGCATTTCCAGGATATCCATTTAGCAGAGTTGTCCAACTTTTAAGACAACTTTACGATTTGTGGACTTCAACTCCCAGATATTCCCAATACTGTCTGGGGAATTGTGGGAGTTGAAGTCCACAGGTTTCAAAGTTGCCAAGGTTGGACATCCCTGGGATAGAGACTGGCAGCTAATTTTTCTCTGTTGCTATACATGCTTTGGGGTATAATTTCCCTCCTAAGATAGAGGCAGCTCCCCCACTTTATTAACATTTTGTAAACTGCTCAAAAGACAGTCATTTAAAAGTACATTGGAATAGTGATATTTGCAGCAAACCTCTTTATTGATTTCATTTCTTTAATTTTTAAAGCTGTTTGTGCATTTGAGGGTCTTTTCTAAAGTTCAATCTTTATTTTAGTAATAGTATAGTACAGCGATGGCGAACCTTTTTTGGCTTGTGTGCCATAAGTGGGGGGAGTGCAGGGAGGTCGTGTGTGGGCATGCCGCACCCATAATGCAATGCACGACCCCCCCAGTGCGCATGTGCACACTTCAGGCATGACCCCTCCCATTTTTTGCATGTTTTATTCATCCTCCCCAGGCTCCAGAGGCTTTATAGGAACCTGCGGAGTGTGAAAACAGCCTACTCTGTCCCCTGCGGAGGCCCTCCGGAGGCTTCAGAGACCTTCATGGACCTTTAGGAGTCTGTTCCCGAACTTCTGGTTTGCCCATAGGGCCAGTTTTTTGTGCTCCGGAGGCTTCAGGGAAGCTCATGAAGCCTCCGGAGGGCCTCCGGGGGGGCTCTTTTCGCCCTCCCCAGGCTTCTATAAAGCCTCTGGAGCCTGGGGAGGGTGAAAAATGGCTTTAAAAAGGGGTGAACTCAGGAATGCACTGGCCAGCTGACAGGGCAGCCCCTCGTGTGCCCTGAAAAATGGCTCTGCGTGCCACCTGTGGCACGCATGCCATAGATTTGCCATCCCGGGTATAGTACTTACTAGTACAGATATTATGTATATGACATGTATCAGCATAGATATCAGGCAGTGGTGAGTTCCGGATCCCGTCGCAACTGGTACGCTGAGACAGAGCTGGGTGTCCACCACATGCATGTGTGCTGCGCACTCATGCATACCATCACCCTGTGATGCTCCAGCTGCTCATCGGAGCATCGCATAGGTGCCGTACGCTGTGTGCGCATGCACAGATGCTCCTGTCAGCTCAAATACATCAAATAGGTAAGGAGAGCAGGCGGGCAGGTGGACCCTCTGGAGCACCATACCGGAACGGTTCCTGCGACTCCCAGCAGGCACCGGTACGCCCGTACCAGGGCATACCAGCCAGAATCCACCACTGATATCAGGTAGATACCTATGATCTATTGATAGGTCAATGATATGAGCAGGAATGGGATCAGCTCCAATGATCAGCTGGGAGCAAACCGGTTCACTCCGACAATCAGATAGACCCACCCACCCATCCCTGTACTTTACTGACCTATATCTTCTCAGCTGATTCACATGGTAGAGCAGATTGCCATGCCTCCGCTGTGTTACTCCCCAGCAGTAACACAGAGGGTAAGTTTTCTTAAAGGGCACACCACCATCGAACCGGTTGTTAAACCGGCAGGATCTCACCACTGGATATGATCTATTGATTAACCACATAATAGATTGATCAAGTGATCTCTAGATAGAGCATAAATACACAGTATTTACTAGCATAGCTATCATATATTAAATCCATGTATCAGATAGTAATGTAAGCCTTTGAGAATATTTGACTGGCGGGTGACAAATTTAAAACACTTGGTATCATTTCTAAGCCTACCCAACTTTTCAGGACCATGCTGAATTGACCACATGAAATTTTCTTAGCTTCTCCTGGACACTGTGCTGTTCTCCTAGGGGAGGACACAACAAGTGTATTTATTAATGATTCTTTTCATTCTCTTGCAATGTTGGCTTCAAGCAACCATTGTTGTTTTCTTTCTTTTTGTTAGAGATAGTAGGGCTGGTGGAGATTTTGAAGATTCACCATGAACTGCAGGTCTATCAATCCAACATTCCTGAACCTGAAATCATCCAGATGTGTTTGAGCTTCAACTTCCAGACTTCTCATCCAGCCCCCAAGTTTGGTTAAAAAATTCAAGAGTTAGAATACTGACCAAGAATTTGTGAAATGACACTTTCCTATGAATGACCGTCTCCACAATCCATACCAAGATAGTACTCTAATAATATATGGCACAAATAATATTTTGCAAGAGAGAAATCCTCTGTTCTTCCCCTCATTTTCTTTAGCGCCTGGTAGAGGCTTGGCAAAAACAGACCACGATTGTACCATTGCTTTTGCACACTATAGCTTTTAAAAGCAAGGTAAAACAAAACAAAACAGGAAAGGAAAATGAGTTGAACCACCTGATCCAGAAGGTGAAGCTTTCAAGTCAACCTCACCTCTGGTGACTTAGAGACATATCCATGCCGTTTCCTTGGCAACAGTGCAGAAGTGGTTTGCCATGGTGTCTTCTGGTCTAGATCACCAATAGCTTAATGTAATTATTTTACTTCTTACTTTGACACCAACCTCAACCCCACTTCCAAAGCCGTGGAAGTGTCATTTATTTATTATTAGATTTATTATTGTGTTCTACCTATCTGTATGGAACAAGGTAAATAAATCTAATGATAAATAAATAAAATCTATCTTCATTCTTCTTTATTCTCTATCTTTCTTGCTGTAGAAGATAACTTTTAGCTCTTATTGTAAAAGGGGGGGGGGAAATATCATCTCAATGATCAAGTTCTATCTGTAAATCTCATTTTGAGTTTGGTACAGTAAATTAGAAAATCCTTTATTGCTTTTTTTTTTGACACATTACCAATGGTTTCTTCTTTTCAAATGCCGGCTTCCTTATAGAATAAGCACTTGAGAAAGAGTCAGCACTATAGTATATTACTGAATGTGATGTCAGAGAAATGCATTAATTTAGGAAGTTGGGTCCTTTCAGAAATATGAATCAGTCTTGAGTGCGGCTGTTTTGCAGTTACTCATAAACCAAAGGCTAGAAATAAGTAATAATGTTGGGTTTTTTTCCATAACAAATTTTATTTTCTGTCCCAGAAAGTATGTGGGGAGGGTCATTGGTCTTTTTCTCACCACAGTTTTCAGAACTCACTTGATTAAATCCCAAGGAGTAAGGCATAATTTTAATGTTTCCCCCTTGTTTTTCATTTTTTCAATGTTACATTCATTTCATTCGGCTTCTTTATGGATGTGACGAGGTTGACTTTTAATCTGGAGGTCTGTTGATTTGCAAAGGTAGTAACTGACCCAGAAATGTGCAACTGTGGAGGATTTTTTGGGGAATAATAGCAACAGCAGTTAGGCTTATATACTGCTTCATAGGGCTTTCAGCCCTCTCTAAGCGGTTTACAGAGTCAGCATATCACCCCCACAGTCTGGGTCCTCATTTCACTCACCTCGGAAGGATGGAAGGCTGAGTCAACCTTGAGCCGGTGAGATTAGAACCGCCGAACTGCAGATAGCAGTCAGCTGAAGTGGCCTGCAGTACTGCACCCTAACCACTGCGCCACCTCGGCTCGGAAAAGAAATGATAGACTAGGATTACTGGGAGTATGTTGTGTCATCTGATTTTCCCTTTCTGCTCAACTGGAGAACCTTCTGTATTGGAGAAATGTCTATCTCAGGGTCTTTTGTCCAGTTGCCCCCACCCCAAATTCCAACCCCCCCAGGAATTCCCTATCTCTCAAGTTTTGGTTGGACTAGCAGCATGCCCTCTAGCCACTGAGGACGTGGATCTTCTCCTGGAGTTCAAGCAGGGGTGGGATCCTACCAGTTTAATAACTGGTTCGCTGAGCACATGTTTTGTGCATGCTGTGCATGTGTGCCCAATTTAGCGAGAACTTACCTTCCTGCTGGGGAGGAAAACAGGTTATGTATGGCAATCCACTCTGTTGCGTGACTCAGCTGAGAAGATAAAGGTGACTAAAGCACAGAGGTGTGCAGGTGGGCCCACTTCATTGTCAGAGAGAACCGGTTCGCTCTCAGCTGATTTTCAGAGTTACTGGTTCACCCAAACTGGTCTGAACCAGTAGAATTCCACCCCTGGGCACAAGTCCCTGACATACCATATTTTTCAGAGTATAATACGGACCTTTTTCCCTCAAAAAAGAGGCTGAAAATCTCGGTGTGTCATACACTGAATAGAGCATTTTTTGCCTCCCAAAACCCTGCACCCTTCACCAAAATGGCCATGCAGAGCCTGTATGAGGCTTTCAGACTGCTCCTAGGGGCTGGGGAGGGCAGAAATGAGTGAAAAACAAGTGGGGGTGTTTCTCAATTTGTCCCCCCCCCCAGTCCCTAGGAGCACTCTATAAACCTTCTAAAGGCTATGAGTTCAACTTTTTTTTTTTTTTTGGCAAAAAACATTTTTTGCTCATTTTGGGGGGGGGGGGCACTCCCCAGGAGGACTCTAGGAGCCTTCTAAAGGCTATTCATGCCTGGTTTTTTTTGAAAAAAATGGTTTTTTTTGAAAAAAAAATGGGCCCATTTTTTGCAAAAAATGGACAGTTTTTGGGAGGTTTGCAGAGTGCAAAAACTTTTTTTTTTAATTTGTCTTTTCAAAACGTTGGTGCGTCTTATACTCTGGTGGGTCTCATACTCAGAAAAATATGGTATATACATTTTGCTGCACAGGGGTGAAATTCAGCAGATTCTGACAGGTTCTGGAGAACCGGTAGCGGAAATTTGGAGTAGTTTGGAGAGCCGGCAAATGCCACCTCTGGCTGGCTCCAGACTGAGGTGGGAATGGAGTTTTTGCAGTATTCTTCCCCTGCCACGCCCACCAAGCCACACCCACAGAACCATTAGTAAAATAAATTGAATTTCACCACTGTTGCTGCACCAATGGGATTGCTTACTGGAGAATCTTCCCATACAACTGCTGAATGGCAGCCAGGTCAACCCATTAAGCCCCATGATAGCACCACTAACCTTCAAGACAGAGGTGGGTTCCTACCAGTTCGCACCTATTCGGTAGAACCGGTTCATCAAATCTACTGAACCGGTTAGAAGAGATTCCACCAGTGGACCCGGAAAGCAGGCCACACCTACAGAAGAGGTTCCAAATTTTTTTGAAACCCACCACTGGTCCTTGGATATGATTATTCTACACTATCATGCTCATATTTATAAAACTCAGGGCCTCTGTGAAAGGTAAGGATGACTACTGCGTTTGTGGTGCAATCAGAACATTGCGTGTGTTGAAGTTGTCTTAACACAAACCAAAGATGCCTTTTAAAAAACAAGTTTACATCATATTCTGATGCATGTCAGTGCTGTGTGTGAGGTAATTTAAGGTGGTTCTGACAAGTGTCGTCGGCATCTTCATATCCGGTCACATGGATGGCAAGCCACTCCCATCCGATCACATGGGCGGCAAGCCACTCCAACAAAGGAGGCCACACCCACAGAGTAGGTTCAAACAATTTTTGAAACCCACCACTGCTTCAAAACCAGAACTGAGTTGCATTTTCTCCTTTTCTTTACTCTTTAATGTACATCTGGAGAAGCACTGTAGGAGACTTTGAGCAACCCAGACCTTTTTCAGGGAACGGCTTGGATTAAGAGACTGCATGCAGGAACTCAATGCAGGAAGAGGAGAAGTGGTTCAGCATAACCACATTCTAGAATCTGTCAGGATCTTTGGTGGGTTTCAAAATTTTTTAGAACCTCTTCTGTAGGTGTGGCCTGCTTTGTGGGAGTGGCTTGCTGACCATGTGACCGAGTGGGAGTGGCTTGGCAGCCATGTGACTGGGTGGGCATGACCAACTTGTAAAATGTGGTGAAACTCACTTAACAACGCTCTTGCTTAGCAACCAAAATGTTGGCTCAGGAACTCTGGCATTGAAGCACACAAGTCTTAAAGCTGTCAAGTGACAAGACCCTTGCACCCCTAACCCTTTAGAAAAAACCTCCCAGGGGTAGTCAAACCTGACAGCTTTAAGACTTGGGGACTTCAACTCCCAGAACTCCTCCTCCAGTCATGTTGACTCAGGAACTCTGGCATTGAAGCACGAAAGTCTTAAAGCTGTCAAGTTACAAGACCCTTGCACCCCTAAACCTTTAGAAAAAAACTCCAGGGGTGTTCAAACTTGACAGCTTTAAGACTTGTGGACTTCAACTCCCAGAATTCATCCTCTCGCTCTTCAGCTTGATGATGTGCGGATGGGCGGGAGGAGGGAGCTGGAACCGGTTCTAAATGGCACTGTAGATTTGTGGAACCTCTTCTATAGAAGAGGTTAGAACTGGTAGGAACGCACCCCTAGTCAGAATATATTCAGTAGTTTAGAAGTTTATAGCTTTACTTTGGCAAGATTCCGTCCGCTAGGTGTATGCATATAAAGTATTGAACGCAATTGGATTTTATTGTACTGTCTGACAAAAGGCTAGCTCATCCAACAAAACAGTAGTCAGGCTGCCACAAAATCCTATTCCATAATGTCTTCATCTCCCAAACATGCCATAACTTTTGCAAAACATTGTTGTGCATATCCTTCGGATACCTAGATTTTTGTAGACAACTTCCCATGACATACCTATTTACATATATAAATGCATACGTTTTGAACCAAGAATTGCAGTCTCAAGTTTGGAGATCAACGTCTGGCAAAAGGGAGCTTATGTTCTGATTCTGTTTTTACTGAAAATGGAAATTAAAATAGTTTTATTTCAAATTAAAGCGAGGGGTGTGTTTTACTTGCCTTTGCTTTTTGTACACCTTATTCTGATGGCTGTTCTATCCATCAAAAGGCTTAGAATTCATAGTTAATTAATTTAGTTATTTTTGGGTAGGTCAAAAAAAGGCATGATAATGGTTGTAGCTGTATGATCAAAGCTGTACAGGTTGTATTCACATGTTATATTGTAACCACCTGGTGCCCCATAAGGTAAAGGTAAAGATTCCCCTCACACATATGTGCTAGTCATTCCTGACTCTAGGGGGCGGTGCTCATCTCTGTTTCAAAGCTGAAGAGCCAGCGCTGTCTGAAGACGTCTCCATGGCCATGTGACCGGCATGACTAAACCCCGAAGGCGCATGGAACACTGTTACCTTCCCACCAAAGATGTTCCCTATTTTTTCTACTTGCATTTTTACATGCTTATGAATTGCTAGTTGGCAGAAGCTGAGACAAGTAACAGGACTCACTCCGTTATGCGGCGCTAGGGATTTGAACCACCAAAATGCTAACCTTTCTGATTGACAAGCTCAGCTTCTTAGCCACTGAGCCACCATGTCCCTTTATGGTGCTCCATATACCTATTAAAATATTAAGATACTTTGAGGATCTACTTCTCATTTTGTTCCTCTCAGATTGGAGAATATGGATAACCAGGGAGGGTTCAGATATATAAAAAGATATGAGAAAAAGACCATGCAATGCAGAATCCTTTGCCATCTACCACAAGAAAGTAAATTTCTAAACATTAGCAAGAGAAACTTTGAAAAGTAAAGTAGGAAGCTAATACTTTCATGACATCATGTCTTTCTCGAAAGTTCTTTCTTAAAGCCTTTAATCTACATTTAGTACTTACTCTTTTCCTGCATCTTCTGCATTTTTTTCCCTGTACATCCCTATTTTAAGAACAAAAATAATTTAAAAAAAAGAATTTAGAAGTGTCTTCAAAAGGGAAAAAAATAAAACTCTGAAAATTGTAGGACAGATTTTGGCAGTTCATTAGCTAATTGATTTCCTGTGTATCAACCATGATGCATTTTGCATTAAAAAAATCAAGTTTTTTTTTAAAAGGAATCTAAATATACAGTAAAGCATTTGTCCCACGTGTTGTGATAACTCAGGACTCAATTATTGGGTAGAATTGTTGAGGTATTTTCAACCATTACATACTGACATTTTTAATAATACTGTCTTAAAAGTTTATTATGAAAATTAGCAAGGCAGGGGAGGTTCAAAATGTACAGGTACACAAGGTGAGCATAATTTCTCAAGGTGAACATCCCTTTTTACTTGTGTGACTGATTACCAGTGGTGGGATTCAGCCAGTTCACACCTATTCGGGCGAACCAGTTGGTAACTTTCAAAGTAGTTCAGAGAACTGATTGTTGGAAGAAATCTCCTTTTGTTTTTTTCCACTTTACAGGGCTAATGCTGTAAGGAAGGCAGGAAGGAAACATTCTAGTGTTGTTTATAGTCTAATCTTTATTGACCTGCTTACAGAAACTGCCTCTCCGGTTAACCCCTTATTACATTGTAACAGCTAAGGCGAAGCGCGCATCGACCTGAGTGACCTTGAGTTAGCCACGCCCACCCAGTCACATGACCACCGAGCCCCACCTACCCAGATGGTCATTAAGGCAGAGAACCGGTTGTTAAATTATTTGAATCCCATCACTGCTGATTACCGTCCCTATCAGTTTGCAAATATGCATGTACCCGCCTCATCCATGCATGCCCCCAGCCTTCCATGCATGCGCTATTCCAAACAAATACACAGTACATCCCTAAATAGGATGAAATAGAGCCAGAGTGGGTGGGCAGGCCCACCCATAATTTCCGCTACCAGTTCAAGCGAATCAGCTGAATATTACCTCTGACACCTATCATCTTGGTCTTTTAATTCCCCTCCCACAGCATTTTTTTAATACTTAAGAGAATACCTGAACAAAAAAGCAGCATTTGCATGCCTTCTCGGAATGCAATAAAGATGTGCGTTGGTGGGTTGAAGAAACATTTTGCCATAACCCATAAAATCGAAGGATATATAATTTTTCTATCTCTCCCTTTGGGGATAATTGGTGGCAACCTTTATCTCTAGATCAAGAACTCTTGGAGTAGGCAATCAGGGTGATAACTCCTGATGCAAATCTCTTTATAAAGGTCACTTTAAGTTTAAAGCACCCATTAGGTGGCAAATGTGGCTTCTCAGCACTGATTCATTAACACCCTGACTCTAGTGCTTTCATACTGTTAGCACTTTTCTGTGGTGGTTGAGCAGGAGAAGACATTGCTTTCAACTTTTGCTATTTTTATCTACCTACTAAGAAGCTCTGCAGAAATTGACTAACCCGCAATTTTAATGATTATTTTTTATTTTTTTAAAGGAGTAAGAATAAAGTACTAGGGAAACAGCAGTTTCAATCTATATTATATTATGTTATGTTATGTTATGTTATGTTATGTTATGTTATGTTATGTTATGTTATGGTATAGTATAGTATAGTATAGTATAGTATAGTATAGTATAGTATAGTATAGTATAGTATAGTATAGTATATAGTATGGTATGGTATGGTATGGTATGGTATGGTATATAGTATAGTGTAGTGTAGTGTAGTGTAGTGTAGTGTAGTGTATGGTATGGTATGGTATGGTATGGTATGGTATATAGTATAGTAGAGTATAGTAGAGTATAGTAGAGTATAGTATAGTATAGTATAGTATAGTATAGTCTATATTATATTATATTATATTATATTATTATATTATATTATATTATATTATATTATATTATATTATATTATATTATTATACTATACTATACTATTCTATACTATACTATACTATACTATAATAGTATAGTATAGTATAGTATAGTATAGTATAGTATAGTATAGTATAGTATAGTATAGTATAATACAATACAACACAATACAATACAATACAATACTGTTGCTATGCTATGCTATGCCATACCATACAATATAATATAGAGGCCCAGTTTGGTCTAGAGCAGGGGTGTCAAACTCAAGACCCACAGGGGGTCAGATCAGGCCAATGGGGTGCTTAGGTCTGGTTCATGGGCTCACCCTGGAAACAGCGAAGGATCGCCCTGCGATGTTTCTGCCAGTGAAAATGGAAATCAGGAGGCTTGTGTGTGATCCACCCAGGCCCCATTTTTGGCCTGCATGGCCTCCTATAATCCTCTGGCAGAGGGCTAGCAAAACAAAATAAAAGCAAAACAAAACAAAAGGAGAAATGTTGCTCCTTTTGCATTTGAACATCCAAGAAGGGAGAGGAAAGGAGAAAGGGAAAGGAAAGACAAAGAAAATGAAGGGAAAAGGGGAAGGAAGAAGAAAGGAGAATGAAGAGGGAAGGAAAAAGAAGAAAAGGAAGAAAGGAAGGGAGGAGGGAGGGAGGGTATAAGGAAGGGAGGGAGGGAGGGAGGGAGGGAGGGAGGAAGGGAAGGGAAGGGAAGCCTTGCCTTAGCACTTAGCCACCAGCAGATAGCAAGGCTCCTCTGGAGGTCAAGGATTTTGTGCTCTCCCTGGTCTTGTCTTCCTCCGCTGAAGACTATGCGTTCCCCCAGACCTGCCAAGGCCACCACAGGTGCCCCTGACATGAGTGATGTTGAACTGGACATACCCACCCCAGCTCCCCCAAGGTCAAACACAACCCTGATGCTGCCCTCAATGAAATCGTGTTTGACACCCCTGGTCTAGAGGTTAAGATACAAGGTTAGAAACTGGGAGACTGTGAGTTCTAGTCCATCTTAGACATAAAAGCCAGTTGGGTGACTTTGGACCAATCACCAGTTGACTGTGAGTTCTAGTCCCACCTTTGACATGCAAGCTGGTTGGGTTATTTCAGACCAGTCTCCCTCCCTCCCTCTCCCCCTGCCTCCCTCTCTCTCTCTTTCCCTCTCTCCCTCCCTCTCCCCCCCTCTCTCTGTTGATTCCACCTTATAGGGCTATTGTGATGAAATAGGAAGAGGATGGAGAATCAAGTATGTTCACCGCCGAGTTATTTGTAAAAATAATAAAGGAGGAATATAAACAAATGAATAACGATTGGTTATGTTTCTAATAACTCAGATAACTCAGATTTCAATATCATACACAAATTTTGCTTCAAGGGCTGAATTCAGAAATATGAAAAGAGCTTGATTTTCTTCGGACAAACTCAATGGGGTTTTTTTTCTGAATTTTTGTGTCACGGAAGAGAAATAAAAATGTCAGCTGCTTAATTTTTTGTTTTTCGTTAAAAGGAGGTAAAATTTGCCACTTAAATCTTTATGATAGGAATTGTGCTAAACTTTACAGAAACCATGACAAGGGTTTTAAAGTTTGCTTTATGAAAAATAGCATTCTCATTTTGGTACAAAATATGCTACCATTTGCAATTAAAAAAAAATGGAGAGAGATGGCTTCCATTCTTTAGAAATGGTTTTGTGCAAATCATTTCAGCCATAAATTACTGCAGGCACCTTGTAACAGAAGGAAAAACCATCCGCGTCATTTCATTTGGCTGAGAATGTTACTGAATCAAATGCAGACAATCTCCAATGGGGAAAAAAATGTTGGCCAATGAAGCAACAATGATGCTGGGAAGAAATGGAAATTTAATTGATTGAAAGCATTGAATTTTTCCTATCCAAACTTTGACCTCAAATTGAGGGTAATGCAAGTGGAATTTATAGCAGAAATGCCCATGAAATGTGAAATGTTAGAGTCATAACATTCTTGTATGATTCTCAAACAGTCAGACCTCCAGAAAGTGATAGAAAAGTTGTCAAAGAAGATACCACACAGGTATTCCAAGTGCTGGGAGTTTTACTTTATGAAAGTCTAATTCAAGAATATTGCTTGGGGCACTACTTGTATTTATCTAAAAAATAAGTAAATCATATGTTGAATGACATAGTTGACATAGATACAATGGTACCTTGGCATTCATTGTTAATTAGTTCTGGAAGGCACGATGAGGACCAAAAATGATGAGTTCCAAACAATTTTTTTCCAATAAGAAATAATGTACTGAGTCACAAAGCAGCTGACACCAACAAGTTATGCATTGAGTACCAAACAAACAATGAGTAGCGGGACAAAGTTTTCACATCAAAATGCATTGAGTACCAAACTCGATGTCTTTCAAAGCAGTTGAAAACCAATTGTAGTCTCCATGAATAAGGGAACCTAAGTTATTCAGTGGAATGAAAGAGTATTTTATACGCTAGTTTCATCCATTAACATAAAAGAAATAATAATTCCATTCTCACAGGCAAGCATCAAAATTGTATAGAAAAAAAAGACTCCACCAGTAGTCAGCACTCAGATCAGCATAGTTTAGCTCCGGTCAACTTTAGACCAACAAACAAGTAAACAATACCCCAATCAAGGAACTGCCAAAGAGCCATCAGTAAACAGCCCAACCAAAGAATCTCTAAGACCACCCCCACCATCACAGAAAGGCAAGACACCAGAATATAAACTGACAGTGAAGAGCAGACCTTACTAGCACTGATGATGTTACTAGTTTGGGTAATGAAATGTCTGAAAGAAAACAAGTAAACTCAGAGAGCACCAAGGACCCTCCATTTCAACCCTGAGCTAGAAATATTCTCCTTTATTGTGTAGTAAAGCTGGGTTCTGGGGATTCTGGGAGTTGAAGTGCATAACTCTTAAAGGTGCTAAGATTGGATACCCCTGATATAGACAATCAAAACAGAAAAATCAAAACAAAAGGAAGACATCCTGCCCAAGTAGATTAAGCCAAATTAAAAACAATAGTACTTGATTGTATGAATGTTGTACCATGCGAAGCTGTGTAATTTCCAGGCATGATAATATCACTTCGAACCTGCAAAGATTTGTATTTTAATAAAACAAAAGACATTTGTATTCTTAGAGGTTGATTGACAGATGAAATATTGAGGATTTAAAACTCCAAGAAATCTATATTTCCAGGGAAGTTTGTTGACGTTCTTCAAAATGTGAAGATTGCAACAAGCACAGTTCTATTGATGTACCTTTTAAAACAGGGAAATGAAAATCTCCCTCCCTCTCCTCTTCTTCTTCTCTCTCTCTTTCTCTCCCTCTGTGTGTGTTTGTCTGTACACGCGTTCTATGATTGCTAAATAAATCTTTAATTGCGGATGCTTTCCGAGTTTGGTTGCTTTCTTGCAGATCTTACAAAAGCACCTTTGGGACAACCATGACCTGGATGACTGAAAATCTCTACAGACTTTTAGCTACACAATTTGAGATGAACACCCTTTGAATGGTGTGGGAGTCAAATCACCAGCTGTCTGCAAGGAATATAAATCCTTCCATTCCTCACCATCCTATCAGAGTTGAAGAAGCTTCTTGGATGAGCAGTGAAATGTCTTCAAAGAAAAAAAAACAAGAAAGTGTAGTTGCCTCCTGAAAATGTTTCACTACTCAGTTAAGTAATATTCTAAAGCTTTAACTATTAACTATTAAAAAAAGAAAGAAAAACAATCATTAAAAAGTCTAAGTTTGTCCCGAAGTCTTATGCCAATGGCTTATTCTTAATATTACAAAGAGGATTTTTGAATATATATAACATTAGATAACAAATAAGCACTGGACAGAAAGAAGCAGTTGTGCCAATCCATCATGGGCATCACACAAAGAAGCCATATCAGTCCAATCTTAGTATGCATTTATGCATGTATGTATGTATGCATGCATGCATGTATGTATGTATAATTACTTCCTTGACAGTGAGAAAATGTCTTGACCTTAGCAAAACTTGAATGTTAGTTCTTGCACAGTCAAAATAAACAACCTAGATTAGTTTGCTACTATAACAAAAATGAGATGGATACCGTATCTTGCATCCAAAATAGATACATTTCTAGACCTTTACGTACTGTAGAACAAGTAAACAAAAAAGGGTCTTAAGAGATTTGAATACTGTTACAAAAGGGCATGGTGGCTCAGTGGCTAAGATGCTGGGCTTGTTGATCAGAAAGGTTGGCGGTTCGGTGATTCGAATCCCTAGCACCGCGTAACGGAGTGAGCCCCTGTTACTTGTCTCAGCTTCTGTCAACCTAACAGTTCGAAAGCATGTAAAAATGCAAGAAAAAAAAATAGGAACCACCTTTGGTGGGAAGGTAGCAGAATTCCGTGCCCCTTCGGCATTGTCATGCTGGCCACATGGCCATGGAGATATCTTCGGATAGCGCTGGCTGTTTGGCTTCGAAACAGAGATGAGCACCCCCCCCCCCCGAGTTGGGAATGACTAGCACGTAGGCGTGCGGGGGGAACCTCATACACAACAATTGCTGGAATTTATTTGTATAGCTTTCCAGCTTGTAACATCTATGTAATTGAGCCTTTGGTTCTTTGGAAATGTTCTCCTGCAATGTTTGCCTTGTCAGATTAATGGGGTGTGCCACAAAGCATTCAGTAAAGTCTCTCATTATGTCTTTATTTTATAAAATGTAAAATTGGGGCTAGATGATGCCTCTGTCAGATGGAGGAATAATTGGTTCAATGACCACATCTAGGGAATACTTATAAATGGTTCTGCAAGAGCTTGGAAAGTCCTGCTGAATGCAGTGCCTCAGGGCCCTGTCTCCACTTCGTGCTATTCAACAATTTTATTAATGACCTGGATGAAAGCTTGAGGTGATGATAATTAACTTTGTGGACGACACAAAACTAGAAGGCTGCCTAACACTCGGGAAAAAAGGGAAGTTTCAGAAGTAGTAGGTAGGACAGAACAGTGGATCAAAAGGAGAAATAATTGGGAGAAAATGTGAAGCATTGGAGGAGGAAAAATGAAAAAGAACACATATAAGATAGGGAGACATGGCTCAGCAGTACAGATAGTCCTTAGCTTATGACCACAACTGGAACCAGAATTTCTGTTGCTTAGCAAGATGATGGTTAAATGTGTGGCGCTTGATTTTATCACTTTTTTGCCATTGTTGTTAAGCAAATCAATGCAGTTGTTAGGTGAATCATGTAGTTATTAAGTAAGTCTGCCCCCCCCTCTGACATTGCTTGTTGGAAGCAACTGCAAAGGTCACAAATGAAGACTGAATAACCCTGGGACACCACAACCATTATAAATATACAGGTTTCTGGGTGTGAAGCTAAAAAGTAGGCTCAATAGCAAGACACTGATGAAATGGACACAACAGCGCTTGCATTTTATGCTTCACATGAGAAAAGTTAATCTTCCTTCTCCTGTCCTTACCACTTTCTATAGAGGGATGATCGAGAGCATCCTGTCATATGGCATTACAGTCTGGTTTGGAAGCATTACTCCTTTGAACAGAAAGGCGGTGCAGAGAGTGGTGAGGACAGCAGAGAAGATTATTAGCAGTTCACTTCCGTCTATCCAGGACATGGCATTTAAGCGATCCTTGAGCAGAGTCTGCAGGATTGTCTGGGATGCTACACATCCTCTTCATGACCTGTTTTCCTTGTTACCTTTTGGGAGGAGGCTTTGTGGGATCTGAAGCAAAACATCCAGATTCAATCGCATATAATATCAGTCTTCTGAACTCTCAAGATTCCTCTTTCCGATATGCATTGAAGATGGACAGTGATATCACACACACACACACACATACACACACACACATGTATGTATGTGTATGTATATATGCATGTATGGGGTGGGGGTGTGTACACACACACATAGTATGTATGTATATATGCATATAGCATGTGTATATGTGTGTTATGTACTTTTGAGAACAGGCAACAGAATTTCATTTTTAATATGTGCCAGTGTAAAAATGACAATAAAGGTTATCTATCTATCTATCTATCTATCTATCTATCTATCTATCTATCTATCTATCTATCTATCTATCTATCTATCCTCATGCTGGTTGCCAAGAGCCGAAATTTTAATTACGTGATGGTGGGGATGCTACAACAGTTATAATCTAAGGACTGGAAATAAATTACTTTTTTCATAGCATTTGTAACTTCAAATGGTCCTTAAATGGATGGTTATAAGTCAAGGACTCCCTGTAGCACACAAGGCAAGGATCTGGTGTTTCACCTGTTCACAAGTTGCACATGATGCAACAGGGTGACATAGCAGCTAGAAAGGGAAATGCTGCATTGGAATGGATTAAAAGGAAAACCATAAAGGGTCCATCTCAATTGAAGTCCACACATTTTAAAGTTGCCAAGTTAAAAAAAAAAAACATTGTCCAAAAGGCAGGCTCAAACTCATGGATGAAACTCCAGGGAACTCAAGTCAAATATTAATAGGAGTTTCCTGAACTACTCACTAGTGGAAAGTCTACTTCATGAAGAGGCTGAATAGCTGTCTGCCTGAAATGCTTTAGGGTGGTACTTCTGGACCTTGTCAGCTTGAAGGTATGTGGATTTCAACTCCCAGAATTCCCCAGCCAGCCAACTCCCAGTTCTGGGAGTTGAAATCCACACATCTTAAAGCTAAAAAGATTAAGAAATACTCCTTTAGGAGTTCCTGCACTGAGTAGGGGAAGATCGGTTTGGGCAAAATGATTTCTGAGTTCAACTTCAACCCTCATTGTATAATTTTTTATCTGATCTTGTTTTGTTACTGTAGAAAGTTGGCATACACCCTTCTTCTAGAAAAATGAAATATTATAGGAAATATTGAAAAGGCAGAATATTATATTTCCCTAAAGGGAGAAATATGCTCTTGGAGACAGAGAGCAGCTTCCTTAATTGCCCACAGCAGATGTCAGCACTTAAGAGATAAAGATATATCTCTATTCATAAGCAAATACCCTCACCCAAGACCCAACACAGGACAAAGCCATTAGGCCATAATAGGAATTGCCCAACACCCTTTCACAACACAAGACTCTTCACTGCATCATCAAACTTTAACCAAACCTGGGAGCTCAGACAACCTATAAAGCTATCTGTGACCCCTACATAACCCATAAAACAGCCAATAGAATACATGTTCTTGCAAAGGAACAGAAAGCTCAAGTGCAAAGACAAAGAGAACGTATAACCCCCCCAAAAAAAACTCCATGTGGTCAGTTGCCTAGAATCACATGTGTTTGGTTGTTCTGCTTCATCAATAAATGGAGCCTCTTTCCAATCAGCCTCCAGCCTCCATTTTGTCTCCAGTGCCTTTCTCCTGGCTTGGAACTGAACCAGATGGAGATACATATATGTTGTGACTCAGCAGACGTCTTCTGTGAGTCTTTTCAGGATGCAAGATTAACTATGCAGCTGGGGCTTGTTAGGGGCATATTCTGGTGATAAACGGACGGATGGTGCCACGCCCTGGTTGCAGGAGTCAACGTTCCTTGGTTCGTTCAACATTGATTGATCATCGGTCGTGGTTTATGTAAGATACACTTGGAGAAGTGCTTTGTTTTCTGTAACCCGGATTCATGAAGACACTTGGAGAAGTGCATTGCTTGTAAGAGTTTTTGTTTGGTATTTTGTTATCTCGTCAGAGACTTTATTTATGTTATTTTTGGGCTCGCAGCCAGTCTGAGCCGAGAGTTCCTTTTAAGTTGTTTGCCTGTTGTCTGTTTAATGAGTGGAGAAGGGGGGGCAGAATATATATATATATATATATATATATATATATATATATGTATGTATGTATGTATGTATGTATGTATGTATGTATGTATGTATGTATGTAGTATTTGTGCTGATAAATAAATAAAGGGAGACTAGTATAGATCTATTTCAAGCTATTTAGCTCTCATCAGCTAGCCATACCCTTACTGCCTTACTGGGATTTGAATTATTTATCAGCACAAATACAACAAAATGTAACAAAAAGGCAACAGTAAAAATATTGGGTTTCTGCCTGGATGGTCTCTTGTGACGAGCTGAAGGACAGAGAATGGAAGTAGTGATCTTCCTCCCATATGTGGGCATACCGGGGGTTGTAAAAATAAATAAATAAAATAAAATAAATAAAATCATATATATATATATATATATATATATATATATATATATATATATATATATATATATATATATATATGTAGGTCTCTAGTTGTTCGGGTTTTCTCCCGCGTAGAATTGGAGATGTCTTGGCGACGTTTCGACGAAGTCACTACTCCTGGAAACACCAAACCTGAAGTAGTCAGCAGCAGCCTGAAGATGACGAATGTGACTTCGTCGAAACGTCGCCAAGACATCTCCAATTCTACGCGGGAGAAAACCCGAACAACTAGAGACCTACATACTAACACCCGCGAAAACCTCAGAAAACACACACACACATATATATATATATATATATATATATATATATATATATATATATATATATATATATATATATATATATATATATACACACATTTATTTATTTCTCAACAAATGCAAGGAAACAAGTATGAAAACATGGCACAAATAAATGGATATAAATAAGCAAAACATAGCCATAAACACATAAAAAGAGTACATATAAATGGGGACAGTAGGACAGGGATGGTAGGCACACTGGTGTGCTTATGCACGCCCCCTTAGGGGCCTCTTAAGAAATGTGTAATGTCCACCGTAGACAGTTCAAGGTAAAAGGTATGAGGGTTAGAGGAACTAACAACAGAATCAGGTAGGATTTTCCACACATTTACTACTCTATTGCTGAAATCATTTCTCCTGCAATCAAGTTTAGAATGGATTTAGTTTGTATCTATTGAAAGCCCTTGTGTTATTGCAGTTGAAGTGAAAGTAGTCATTAACAGATGGAACGTTGTGGCAACTATCTTATGCGCTAAGCTCAGGTCAGAATGTCGACAGTATAGTTCAAGGTTATCCAGGCCTAAAATTTCAAGCCTGGTGATATCATGTTCTTCCAACATTACAAAATACACATGGCTTTTGAATGCCATTTTTGTTCATTTTCCATGGCTGCCTCCAAATATAGCCTCATTCGGTCCATTTATTCAGAATATCGAGGATCACAAAATAAAGTTAAGCATGATAGACATGATGCTATGAAATGGCTATGCAGTGTGAACAGGCTTCATTTATACAGATGGGTGCAATAGGAATTTTCCATTTTTTCTTAACAAATACCTTCTCAGGGAAGAACATTGCAATTGCTAAAGGGTTTTTAAAGATTTGATAGTATATCCGGCCAGATGGTATATTAGTAGCATTGTAATACTAGATAATGTATTCTACATAATTGTCTTCCACAAACAACCAAGCTCAGAGAGCACCAAGAAGCCACAGTTCAGAGTTACAAATATTCTCTTCTGTCCAAAATATATTCTATTTTGTAACCCAACATGAATCATCATTCCAGTGTCCAACGAGAAAGAAGCAAACAAATCCTGATATGTATTTGACATCTTTCTGACATTGTCCAAGCTTGACAGCTAATATTCTGTAACAGTTTTGTTCCTTATGCCATCCGTCTTGTAAATCACAGGATTCTTTCTTTTTGCCACTTGAACTAGATTGTGATGTTTCTTTGTATTCTCTCTCTCTCTCTCTCTCTCCCTCCCTCCCTCCCTCTCTCCCTCCCTCCCTCCCTCCCCCCCCTCTCTCTCTGGTTATATCAGAGGTGGGTTCCTACCAGTTCGCACCTATTCGGTAGAACCGGTTCGTCAAATCTACCGAACCGGTTAGAAGAGGTTCCACTAGTGGACCCGGAAAGCAGGCCACACCTACAGAAGAGGTTCCAAAATTTTTTGAAACCCACCACTGGTCCTTGGATATGATTATTCTACACTATCATGCTCATACTTATAAAACTCAGTGCCTCTGTGAAAGGTAAGGGTGACTATTGCGTTTGTGGTGCAATCAGAACATTGCGTGTGTTGAAGTTGTTTTAACGCAAACCAAAGATGCCTTTTAAAAAACAAGTTTACATCATATTCTTATGCATGCCAGTGCTGTGTGTGAGGTAATTTAAGGTGGTTCTGACAAGTGTCATCGGCATCTTCATATCCGGTCACATGGGCAGCAAGCCACTCCCATCCGATCACATGGGCAGCAAGCCACTCCCACAAAGGAGGCCACACCCACAGAGTAGGTTCGAACAATTTTTGGAACCCACCACTGGGTTATATGCATAATGGTTATCTTTTGAGAGGTGAATGTAATGAAATTTCATTCTAATGTACACTGATTAGTGAACATTTGAACTGGAAATTTTAAAGAAGACATTGGACAACCATTTGTGTGAAATAGTATAGGGTTTCCTCTTGCCTTAGCAGGGGGTTGGACTAGAAGACCTCCAGGCTCCCTTCCAACTCTGTTATTCTGTTCTGTTCTGTTCTGCTCTGCACTCTTCTCTTCACCTAATTGATACCAGGATGGCAAATATCAGGAAATATTTTGAGGAGTGGGAGGCAGGATCATATCACTAGAGGAAATAAGATACTTCAGCTAATTTTCCTCTCCTGTTTTTTTAAACATTACACCTGGATTAAACCTAGATTTAATTGGAAACTAAGTGAAACTTCCAAATCAACTCCACTTTTGATGACTTTACAAACAGCAAAGGTTTAGAAGTGAAATAGCCTGATCTATTTTCACTAGGTGTTAGCTGTACTCATACAAACTGTGGCTAAGTAAGCAGAACATGTTTGCAATATGTCAGCAAGCATAATTTTGAATGTCTGCAAAGGAACATACTTGCTATTAAGAGAAATAAATTGGAAACACGAGCATTTTGTTCCCCACACAGATTAGATACTTTTATTTTTGGCTACCTCAAATGCTAGCAACAGAAATTGCTCTTTTCCATAAAAATACATTCAGTTTTGAATGTTTTACCAAGGGAATATAGTTTTTATGGGCATTGCAGAAGCTGAATTCGACCCGATGCATTTGCTTCTCATTAAAAGGAGAAAAAATAAACTCCAGCAGATTATTATATTTTTGTCCTCAGGTGTTTTTCTCTCTCCTTTTGCTATTAACATGCTGCTATTGGTAGAAAAATGTGCTTGCATTAATGCACCGGCTTGCAAAATGTGCCATTAACAATCGTCTCTGACTTCACCCTTCTTCTCAGGATAACGCACTGCACTTTCAATTATTGCACTGGACTGTTGTGGTTCACTGGATGGAAATAGATATTAAAATGGACAAAAGAAGCCATCATTAAGCAATGGGTGAAGGCCAAGGATGAATCTCCTCTTTGGAGATGGAAGTTTTAGTCAGCCTAATTTCTATTCTATCTCAGATAGCCATTATAAAGGGCAATTCTTCAGCTGAAAAGATGCAAAACAGACAGGAATAGCTTTGAAGAATCCCTTTCTTTGAAGAGCTGTCTGACCGAAGAGCAAACTTTCATTTACGCTCCTCTGTTTGAAGATGCCAAATGATAGCTAGATAATTTGAATAACTATCAAAAGGCACACTTTTATCTGAAAGTTGGTTATCCAGTCAGTCTACTTTGAAGACCAAAGACATAAGAAAGGAGAGTGCACCCATAAACATTGAGCATTTGGACAGTTGTGTTGCCCTGCTCACTCACATACACATACACACACAAACACAGACGTAACTGTGATGTAGTGCGTTTATTAATGTTGTTGTTGTTAGTTGCAAAGTCATGTCTGACCCATCACTACCCCAAGGACAAAGTTCCTCCAGGACTTCCTGTCCTCTACCATCCTCTGGAGTTCATCTAAGCTCACATTGACTGCTTTGGTAACTCCATCCAGCCACCTCATTCTCTGTTGTTCCCTTATTCTTTTGCCCTCAAACTTTCCCAGCATTAGGCTCTTCTCCAGTTTATTAATATTCCCCAGCAATTTCCTTCACCAAGGCTCAGAACCATCCCAATTATGTTATGTTATGTTATGTTATGTTGATTTTATTTATATGCCGCCCTTTTCCCCCGAAGGGGACTCAGGGCGGCTCACAGCTCAACAGGGAAGGGGATACAAACAGAATTTAAGACGACATAAAAAACAGTGCAAAATTAAAAACACAACAGTCATACCAATTCGAGACGGGGGCAGCAGTTTTTTAGCCCCAGGCCTGTCGGAACAGCCAGGTTTTAAGGGCTTTGCGGAAGGCCTGGAGGGTGGTGAGGGTTCGAATCTCCACGGGGAGTTCGTTCCAGAGGGTCGGAGCAGCCACAAAGAAGGCTCTCCTCCGAGTAGTCGCCAGGCGACATTGGCCGGCGGATGGAATTCGGAGGAGGCCTAATCTGTGGGATCTAATCGGTCTAGTGGAGGTAATTGGCAGCAGGCGGTCTCTCAAGTACCCAGGTCCCAATTAAGTCCAGACACATGTAGCCCAAGATTTGTCCACAAAGCAATTGAAAGTTATACAAACAAAATGATTCCATCAGACATACACAAGAGAGTTCATGAGACAAAGAAAAATCCAGAGTCTACAAGGCATGAATCAGTTACAAACATGGTGTCAATCCAGAGTAGGGGTATCAAACTCAAAGCTTTTGGGCCAGATCCGGCCTATGGGGTGCTTAGATGTGGCCTGTGTGGAAACAGCGGACAGGTCTGTGGTGCCTCTGCCATGAAAATGGAGTGTGGGGCCTCCCAGGCTCCGTTTTCAGCTGCGACAGCCTCCTGCAGCTTTCTATCAATGAAAACGGAGGCAGTAACATTGAGCTGGCCATGGCATGCCCGCCCTGGCCACTCCCCCGCTGGCCTCCCAAGGTCAAACACAACCCTGATGTGTCCCTCAATGAAATTGAGTTTGACACCCCTGATCCAGATTGAAGCAGGAAACATGACAAGTAAAAATGCACAGTAAGAAAACAAACATGTTGTTCCCACAGCAGCATCTATCTGCTGTGATAAATAGCCAGATTTCCAGTGCAGCCCAACAATAGCAATAGCAATAGCAGTTAGACTTATATACCGCTTCATAGGGCTTTCAGCCCTCTCTAAGCGGTTTACAGAGTCAGCATATTGCCACCAACAACAATCTGGGTCCTCATTTTACCCACCTCGGAAGGATGGAAGGCTGAGTCAACCCTGAGCCAATGAGATTTGAACAGCCGAACTGCAGAACTGCAGTCAGCTGAAGTAGCCTGCAGTGCTGCATTTAACCACTGCGCCACCTCGGCTCTTATGGGCAGGGCTTTCTGCTCTTGAGTTGTCTGGCTGACCTCTGCCCACTTGGGTGTTCAACCTATTATTCATTCAACCACACATGACCCCACCCACTCTCCCACCCCCCTGCGCATGCACCCTCCCTCACCCATTTTTGGCTTCCAGGTTGGTGCAGGAGGCTTTCCAGGCCTAAAACGGGACACGGAGGTGCTGCGTGAAGCCCCAAAATGCAATGCGGCCACCCCCTGTGCATGCCCCCACCTCCACTCATGGGGGTGCACATCCCTTGCATGCACCTCACCCCTCTGGCATGCATGGCAGATACCCAAAGACCAGCTCGCCAGTGGTAGAAGCGCACTCATGCGCGGTGGAGGTGGGCTGGGGCGATGGCTGGCGTGCCTGCAGAGAGGGCTTTGTGTGCCACCTGTGGCACGCATGTCATAGGTTTGCCATCACGGACCTAAGCAAATATATGAGGTCTTCACCCAGACTATATCTGGGACAGACATTAAACGCAACGATCTTCTCCACATGGTGATTATTCTGGACAGGGATCTACATAATGTCATGTCCCCACTAACTGCAGTTTTAATAAGAGATAATCTGTCTAAACAGCAAAGCCATTTACTCTTGCATAAGACTGCAGTTTACGACAAGAAGTATAATAGCATCTTTGAGCATTTTAATTAAAAATTAATTGGGAGATTTTAAAGAACAAACTCGAGGGGGGGGGAAAGAGGAGGATGTCATTGTACAACGGCTTGTTTACAAAATTAGCCTGGCTTTTCTCTCCCGCTATCCCACCCCTCCCCAAGTGTTTCAATCAATTCCATGTCTATTACATATAATTATGGAAGATGCTCCCTCAAAATTATAATGTAGCATTCAAAGAACAACTGGGGGGAAAAAAATCTGCAATTTTTACTGCAGGATGAGTGTAGCTATTAAAATGCAAATCGGTTGTAAAGGGAAGGCTGGCGATGAGGAAAAGATTTTTAGCAGTTAATCTTGCCCTGACAATAATTTTCAGTTAACTGCTATTTATTATCTTCGGCGTCCAAGCACTTTCATGAAACATGGTGACAGAATTGCTCCAGAATTATTGGAGAGCAACCAATAATTGTGTGTGGGGGGGAACGGACTCACGGGGGAAATTAGCCTGTACTCACTATGTAAACACTCTCTCTCTCTCTCTCTCTCTCTCTCACACACACACACACACACACAACCAATAATTTTGGGGGGGGACTCAAGGGGGAAATTAGCCTGGACTCACTATGTAAACTCTCTCTCTCTCTCTCTCTCACACACACACACAAACACACACACACACATTGTTTTTGAGCCTTATCTGGAGTTTCCCAGTAAAATAAAAAGCTGCCATTTGGGGGAATTCCTGTATTATAGGCAGAGAACAATAAAATACGTAGCTTCTTTGAACTCTACGCATGTAGGTTTGGCGGTTTGCACCCAACAAGAATAGATAACTTTGGTGCAATGGAAATCTTTTCAAGAATGCTTCACTTCATCAGTTTTGGAAGTAAAGCATCTTTTCTAAACAATACATGCCCTGTTTGCCATCAGCCTCCTCTCCATTTCCCTTCACTGAGTAAAGGAACTGCAACTTCTGCTTATAATGAAGCAATATATTGTACTCACATCCATAATAGGGAAACATTTCTCTTTGAAATATAAAGGCGCACAATTTTCTAAGTGATTTTCAGCTCAACTCTTCCCCAAATGGTTGGCTGGCTAATTTATTTTATGTTGTCTTTACTCCATAATTACCCTTTGGGCTACTATGGTGCAACCAGGCTTGGTTATCTGCTTAGAATTGTGATGTCCACTCTGGTTTGGTTTGTCATCTATAAAGGTTTGGTGACTTGAGTTACCCATGTTGTCAGTCCTGCAATTATATTCCTTCTAGAATTTTGGCCTGCCACACTTTCTCTTATTTCATTTTGCTGTTTCTTTAGTATAGTCGATGGGAGGGGGGAATAGAAGGAGTAGGATTGTGGAATGTATTATTTTCATTCTTTACTAGAAGCCAAGGTCATCCTTTGTCTCTGCACTTTCACACCTGACTGGAAGCAGCTGGGTGGAGATGCCAGCATGGAAGAAGAAGATTGGACCATGTGATGGATTGTGGGCGTGGGGACAAGATCATGAACTTTTAACTGGGTGGAATTCTGATGTCCAGTATTGGAATTTCACAACAATGTGCCAACATGTCTGTCTTATTAAATTGGAACCTTAAGGATAGCTCTGCCTTGGACTCTGATTTAATTCTGCATGATATTTGGAACACTGACACATGTGGTTAAAGAGGTACAAGTAGTGGGTAGGGAAATTGCTTATGATTCTTAAATATTTTGTCTATAAAATAAACCTAAAAGGGATATTTCAGAGGTGGGTTGCTGCTGGCATTACTGCTGGTTCGTCACGCGAAAAATTTTGTGCACCGCGCTTTGCTCACGCACACACCAGACCCGTGCTCTGAACACATGCACATTTGCATTTAAAACGGTCTGTGCATATGCACAAGGTTAGAAAAGGAAAAAAATACATTTTTATAATGAAGATTGTTCTGCACATGCGCAGAACCCAAAATCAAGATGGTGCCAAGGATAGAACCGGTTCAGGCATGTGTCCGGTTGAGTTACTACCTACTCGGTCGAACCAATCCGAACCAGCAGGAACTCACCTCTGGGGTATTTGAATATGTGTTCTGGGATAGCCAACATGATCACCTCTGGCTATTGTTGACTACAATTTTCCCAATTGCTAGTTATGGTGGCTGATGCTGATGGGAGCTCTTATCTAACATACTGGAGGGAATCTGGAATTTTGTTTGTTTATTTTTTTTAAAGAACCATCACTATCCCAGCTCATAATTAGTTATAACTAACATGACACTTAAGGGAACCTTTATACGCATGCATAAGTGGTTCCATAAGAATTGGCTATGGCAGGGATGTCAAACTCAAGGCCCAGGAATTGAACTCAAGAAGCAATGGATGGAAACACATCAAGGAGAGAAGCAACTTAGAACTGAGGAGAAATTTCCTGACAGTTAGAACAATTAATCAGTGGAACAACTTGCTTTCAGAAGTTGTGAATGCTCCAGCACTGGAAGCTTTTAAGATGATGTTGGATAACCATTTGTCTGAAGTGGTGTAGGGTTTCCTGCCTAAGCAGGGGGTTGGACTAGAAGACCTCCAAGGTTCCTTCCAACTCTGTTATTCTACTCTACTCTACTCTACTCTACTCTACTCTACTCTACTCTACTCTACTCTACTCTACTCTACTCTACTCTACTCTAGTCTACTCTACTCTAGTCTACTCTACTCTACTCTAGTCTAGTCTAGTCTAGTCTAGTCTAGTCTAGTCTAGTCTAAGGTTTTCCCCACACAAATCAAAACCCAAAGTTTATAACCTCAGTCCAAACATCCATCAAATGGTCAAATTGGGTCCCAACTCCAGTTGGCTTCAGTCCAAGCCACCCCAGCACCTGGTGGGAATGTCCTTGTTTCACAGGAGAAAGAATTTTATTTTGGCTACAAGTCCCCCAGGTATCTCTATGCCCCCTCCCTTTCCCACAGCTCCATCTGGCCTCACTGTGGCAGCCCTGAAGATGCTCCAATATGGCTTCAGGGCTGACACATATATTACACTATAATGTTCCTATAGCACACACTCTTTACCTGTATTGCATAGAAGAAGTTGAATCAATCACATGTTCTTTTATAGTATACATTTTATTTAAAAATGGACCAAAACATTACTTTGCCTCTTCTAGTACCAATCTCTGACCATTTAAATGAATTCTGTGCTGAATTTTTCTTGTAGAAAAGTTATCTACTTTACGTACCATGCAATGCATACAACATGGTGAAATTCTGCTTCTTAGCTTCAAGACTGAAGCAGGAAAGCCATACTGAAAAATAAGTCTGAATATTATCTATGTGTGTATGTCCCCCCGCTTTCACTCCTGGTCTTTGGTATATTCCAGTTAAAGGACAGGGGGAGAAAATGAAATTGAACATCAACTCTGTATTCACATTTTTAATATAAAAAGGTAGGCAGAAACTGCTATCAATTTGGGGAGATGAGGAAATTTGCTGTCACTCTTTCCTAGCTACTACCTAGCTACTACCAATGGGCATGTACAGCTGCTTTCGTAATGAACTTTCAATCCCGATTTTATCCCATTATAACAAGAATAAGTAAGAGTAATATTCTCTCTCCCTGGAAGTTCAAGAATGACGGCATGTCACATCTGAATCTTGATTCTGAGTCATCGGCTAGACCTTGTTTGAGTGACATAGTCATTAGCATTCATTGAGAAGCTCATGCCGATAATATACAGTGCCATTTTGATGCATTCAGTGTGTTTTTTCCTAACACTTCAGCTACTTTTTGGAACAAACATATAGCAGCCTGTTCAGCATTGTTCATTCAGAGACACTTAATAGAATAACAGAGGTACCTTGGAGGTCTTCTAGTCCAACCCCTGCTCAGGCAGGAGATATACCATGTCAGACAAAGGGTTTTCCAATCACTTCTTTAAAAACTTCCAATATTGGAGCACCCATAACTTCTGGAGGCAAATTATTCCACTTCTTAATTGTTCTGTCAGGAAATTTCTCCTTAGTACTAGGTTGCTTTTTCCTTGATTACTTTCCATCCATTGCTTTTTGTCCTTCAGGTGCTTTGGAGAGTAGCTTGACTCCCTCTTCTTTGTGGCAGTCCCTTAGTTAGTGGAAGACTGCTATCATGTCACCCCTAGTCTTTCTTTTCATTAAACTAGACATACCCAATTCCTGCAACTGTTCTTTATAGTCTCTCATGGGTAATCCATGACATGAATGTGAGCATATAACAGTTAGTCCTCAAGTTACAATGGCAATGGAGCCTGCCTATTATGAGAGCTGATACTGGTATTTAACATATTGTAGAGCATGAATGGAACATGCATGAGCATGCATATACATTCATTAGCACGAATATACATTATTTGGGTAGAACAGGCCTTTGGTTGGCTTTGTGGCATACTGCCAGTGGTGAGTTTCAAAAATTATTCGAACCTACTCTGTGGGTGTGGCCTCCTTTGTGAGAGTGGCTTGCTGCCCATGTGACCGGATGGGAGTGGCTTGCCGCCCATGTGACCGGATATGAAGATGCCGACGACACTAGTCAGAACCACCTTAAATTACCTCACACACAGCACTGGCATGCATCAGAATATGATGTAAACTTGTTTTTTAAAAGGCATCTTTGGTTTGCATTAAAACAACTTCAGCACACGCAATGTTCTGATTGCACCACAAACGCAGTAGTCATCCTTACCTTTCACAGAGGCACTGAGTTTTATAAATATGAGCATGATAATGTAGAATAATCATATCCAAGGACCAGTGGTGGGTTTCAAAAATTTTTGGAACCTCTTCTGTAGGTGTGGCCTGCTTTCCAGGTCCACTGGTGGAACCTCTTTTAACCGGTTCGGTAGATTTGACGAACCGGTTCTACTGAATAGGTGCGAATTGGTAGGAATCCACCTCTCCATACTGCCCATATTATGATAAAACTAATTGTACTGATATTTTCTCCCTGCAATATTGGTAGAACAACAATAGAATTTAGACTTGTATGCCACTTCCCAGTGCTTTACAACCCTCTCTAAGTGGTTTACAGAGTCAGCATATTGCCCCTAACAATCTGCGTCCTCATTTTACCAACCTCGGAAGGATGGAAGGCTGAGTCAACCTTGAGCCGGTCAGGATTGAACTGCCAAACTGCAGGCAGCAGTCAGTCAGCAGAAGTGACCTGCAGTGCTGCATTCTGACCACTGCGCCACCACAATACATGTGGCTTAGGAATGGCTAAGGTAGTAACCTAATCTGTACTTTTTCTATATTCATGAAATGAATTATGGGAAAGCCCTTATTAACCAAAGCTATGATGGCAATAGGTCAGTCTCTGTGGACCCATGTGACAAAAACATGGTATATGGAAGATGATAGCTTGGAAGAAGAAAATAGTAAAAACATGAATGAATGAATGAATGAATGAATGAATGAATGAATGAATGATAAATATGCTATGAAACTAAGGAGTTTTAAAAATTACCTGACCACCTGAAGGCAGTATATAGATTTGCCCTTTTTGAGACTCATTAGATACACAAAGCCATTACAGTTAACTCTGCCTTTCTGAAATCATTGGCCACCTTCTTCCAATCCAGTTACCCTCATTATATATTCGGCATATAGGTTGAATGAATAATAGGTTGAATATAATCTTGTCTGACTACTTTGTTGATCTGGAATCAGTCTGTTTTACTATATTCTGTCTCATGGTACCAGTTTCACATGAACCTAATGAGATATTCAGGAATTTCCATTTCCCTAAACATTCTCTACAGTTTGAATGGTCAACACACTCAGGATTGGTCATGTGAACTGACCTGCTTTATGAATGTCATGAGCTACCACCATGATGGGCAGGCTCCATTACCGTTGTAACATGAGGACTACCTGTATTATATTCACATTCTTATCATGGAAACTAGTTGGCTTTGTTTTTCCACTTGGAACTTGCCCGTGAGTGATTCATAACCTGTTCCATAGTCAATCTTTGTTGTTGTTACTGAGATTTTTCACTGCCTTATATCAATAATACAATGATTTCTATGTATTCTATCATGTGATGTCCATGCATATATTGTGCATAAATGATGCTATAGAGCACTGCACACCAGAACAACCAGACACAAGAACAGTTTTTTTTCCTGAACTCTGCTAAACAAATAATTCCCTCAATACTGTCAAACTATTCACTAAGTCTACATTACTATTACTATTAATCTTCTCATCGTTCCTATCACCCATGTCCTCCCACTTATGACTGCATGAGTGTAACTTTGTTGCTTGTATCTTTACGATTTATATTGATTGTTTCCTAGTATGATTTGATTGCTTATTTGTACCCTATGACTATCATTAAGTGTTGTGCCTTATGATTTGCGATGAATGTATCTTTTCTTTCATGTACACTGAGAGCACATGCACCAAAGACACATTCCTTGTGTGTCCAATCACACTTGGCCAATAAAGAATTCTCTTTTCTTCTCTTTTCCTCTCCCCTCCTCTCCATTCCATTCCATTCCGGGTTGCCTGAAGCATCTATATTATTCTTTTGACTCATTTCTGTACTCTGGACCATCTAGTCCAACTATGTTTACTGTTCTGACCCCCCCCCTCCTTCTCCGTCCAGGAACGAAAGCCAAAAACAAACGTAAATAAGAATACTTTTAATCAGTCCAGACTCTCGTTGGCTGCAAGCCCAAAATAAATAAAGAGATAAGCACTCTGGCAGCCAGTCCTACAAACCTAGGCCAATGTAAACAAGCTCTCATAGCAAACCAATTCTCCAAGTTGGCTTCTCCTAATCGTGAACGTTGACTTCTGCAAAAAGGCGTGGCAAAAAAAGTCTCTTTTATAATCAGGAGAGGATTTTAATAAGCATCAACTGAGCGTAATCACCAGAGGTTGTTCCTGACGCGAGTAGCCCTTTGACGGCGTGCATCCTGGAACAACTCACAGGTATTGTCTGGATCACTCCCTCTGATCCAAGGCTCCAGCGCCACCTGATGGCCAAGCAGTCTCTCCTCGCCCTGCTCGGAGTCGGCACCCTGTCCAGAGTCCTCCACCTCCTCCAGGGCCGACTCATAAGACCCCTCGCTGTCGGAGTCTGGCGGCAGCACCAACGGCTCCTGCGGGGCTACAACACTTTAACTATTTCCAATTTTTGGCATTTGGTCTCCAACCGTAAAGGAGCACACATTGCTTCCATGTCAATTTTAGATTGAGCATGACCACCAACTGCTCCATCTCCATTTCTTTTGCATCAATGTTTGGAGAATAAACTTGGAAAACTATCATATTACAGGGTTGTCCAAGAAATTGAATCAATTGCCTTCAATCCGAGTACTATCTCTGCTCTAAGCTTTGCTGACTATGAAAGCAATACCGTTCCCTCTGTGTTTCTCGTCTGCCAAGGGACAAACAGCATGACGTGTCCAAAGCCAGTTGGTTTCAATTTACTGACACCTTAGGTGTCAATGTATAGTTGATTCAGTTCATTTTTCACTGGGTTGAGCTTTCTTATGAGCACGTTTCTTATATCCCCATATTCCAATTATAATCCCATCTTTGCCACATCAGATTGCTTTTCCCGCATGGCAGCTTCAGCAACTCAAAGACTTTAATCTAGTTGAGTCATAAATACCATTAGCACTCTGAAAGATTTTGAATCTGTTTTTTCTCAATGGGCCATCTGACCTGAGGGGCCCATCTTTCCAAATTGACAGTACACCATCAATCACTTTGCCTGGCCTGTACAGGAGTGGTTTTCCACTGTCTTCTCCCATATAATATAGGATAGAATAGAATAACAGAGTTGGAATGGACCTTGGAGGTCTTCTAGTCCAACCCCCTGCTTAGGCAGGAAACCCTACACCATTTCAAACAAATTGATGTCCAATCTCTTCTTAAAAACTTCCAGTGTTAGAGCATGCCCAAGTTGTTTCACTGATTAATTGTTCTAACTGTCAGGAAATTTCTCCTCAGTTCTAAGTTGCTTCTCTCCTTGATTAGTTTCCACCCATTGCTTCTTGTCCTGCCCTCAGGTGCCTTGGAGAATAGTTTGACTCCCTCTTCTTTGGGGCATCACATGAGATATTGGAACATTGCTATCATGTCTCCCCTAGTCCTTCTTTTCATTAAACTAGACATACCCAGTTCCTGCAACCGTTCTTCATATGTTTTAGTCTCCAGTCCTCTAATCCTCTTTGTTGCTCTTCTCTGCACTCTTTCTAGAGTCTCCACATCTTTTCTACACCGTGGTGACCAAAACTGAATGCAGTATTTCAAGTGTGGCCTCACCAAGGCATTATAAAGTGGTATTAACACTTTACGTGATCTTGATTCTATCCCTCTATTTGTGCAGCCTAGAACTGTGTTGGCTTTTTTGGCAGCTGCTGCACACTGCTGGCTCATATTCAAATAGTATAATATAAAATTATCCCTTTGCACATTGTCACTAAAGTGACCATCCAGCTTCAGCATATTCCTATACAGGTAGCCCTTGATGTTCAATCACAATTGAATTCAACATTTCTGTTGCTAAGCAAGAAAGTTGTTAAGTGACGGTGTCAAGTAAAATGGACAGTTGCTCCATTTTACAATCTTTCTTGCCACAGTTGTTAACTGAATCACTGCAGTTGTTAAGTTAGTAACATGGTTGTTAAGTGAAACTGGCTTCGTCATTGTTTGTCAGAAGGTTGCAAACCATGAATTTCACCTCCCCCTTGCCCAGGATGCTGCAACCATCATAAATAAATGACCTTCATGCCATAGATGACCCTGATGGGAGTATACAATATATTCTTGGCAAACCTCCTGGCATTCTTTGTTTTATCACTCTAAGGAATATACTTTAATATTGCCAACTTGATGAGGCAGCAGGGTTTGTGGAGGGTGGAGAAAATATATTGAAGACAATGATAACTGCAAAAAAAAAATGAGGATGAATGGTGCAAAACTTTAAAAGGTACCATATTTTTTGGAGTATAAGATGCAACTTTTCCCCTCAAAAAAATAGGCTGAAAATCTGGGTGCATCTTATACACTGAATACAGCATTTTTTGCCTCCTGCAACTCAGCCCCTTCATCAAAATGGCCATGCATAAGCTTTAGGAGGCTTCCAGAGTGCTCCTAGGGGTTAGGGAGGGCAGAAATGAGGAAAAAACAGACCCTTTGTTGCTCAGTTTTGCCCCCCGCAGCCCCCAGGAGCACTCTGTAAGCCTCCTAAAGGCTCAGCATGGCCTTTTTTGACAAAAAAAACAGGCCAGTTTTTGCGAAAAACTGTTTTTTTTTTATAGTTCCCCCTCCACCGCCAGGAGCACTCTCCAAACCTCCTAAAGGCTATTCATGCCCTTTTAAAAAATGGGCCTGTTTTCACGAAAAGTGGGCCATTTTTGGGAGGTCTGCAGAGTGCAAAAACTTTTTTTTTATCTGCCTCTTCAAAATCTTGGTGCATCTTATACTCCAAAAAATATGGTAGTTGCAAACATACAGATAGTACAGAATGGTTAAGACTAAAAACTGCAAAAACTACAAAGGGGTTTTTCAGCCACCCAGACAATTTTCATGTCTAAGGTGGGACTATAACTCCAGTCACCTGATTTCTAGGCCAGAAGATTAACCAGTACATCAAACTAGCTCTAAAAAGTAAAAAAGTTTGATAAATTATGGATATGTGGTTATGGCTTACTCTTTGTGCCAATCCAGCCTGTTTGGTTAATTGATGGTTCAGTGTATTGTATGAGACACAAAACAGCCGTAGAGATAAATGAATAATCAAGTTTAAGTTGTCAATTCACCTTCTCAATGGGAGGCCCTTACGTGAATTGTTTGCCATAGAAGCATCTCTAGTTAGTGAATTCAGATTTTGGCCAAGTATTGATTGTTTCTGGTTCTTGATAGCTTTAAAACTATCTCTAACATTTTCTTTAGAGGTGCATATTTAGTGCAAAGTCTTGAGGAATCCTCAAGTGATAGGAATGCATTCCAAATGAAACTGGTTGTGTAAAAAAGAAATCCAACAGAAGCCTTTAGTTTAACCTCAATGTGCAAGATTTTAAACAGTGGTGCTGAAGTAAGAATGGGGAAAAAAAGTTAATTGGTTGCAAAAATGACCTTAGTCCTTTCTGCTGCTACAGTGAAAATAGAAATGCACTGTTTAAACAATAAAGATCCAGGCCAGGGTTACGGATAACTTGACATCAAGTTCATTGGTGAGTCATTTGTAAATTGATTTTCCTATTCCTTATGGATGCCAACACATCCAGCCCTCCCTTGATCAATTTCATAAGTGAGGGCAACCAGAATGAGAGTGTTCTTACAGCTGAAAAGTTAAGTGTGTCTGTTTCTGTGTGCACCTATATAATGGAATAAAATGAAGGAAGAGAAAGAGAAAGAGGTGATGGCAGTGGAGGAAAAGGGTGGCCAAAATTATGACATCATCTTTAGAACAAAAGTACTTTCCCCAAGTGTTTCTTTCCGTTACATAAGGGAAAGATTACATTTGTATCGTACAGTGAGGACAATGAACCAGTGTAACAGTTTCAGAGGTGGCATTCAGCCAGTTTGGATCGGTTCACCCGAAAGGGTAATGGAAATAATGGATGCCCCCTTCCAGGCCCCGCCATCCCAGCTCTATGCTGTTCTATTTAGTCATGTTCAAGCCGGTTCCACCACAAAACCGCGGTAGACTAAAGCGCGCTCGACGAAAGCGCGTACCTGACATCATCACAGCGCGACGAAAACATCATGCTGTGAGCGGTAAAGTTAAAACTAATGCGAAAACCTTACCCTAACCCCCCCAAGCCTAACCCTAAACCTAACCCTAACGCTTAACGTAACCCTAAACCTAACCCTAACCCTTAACCTAACCCTAACCCTAACCCTAAACCTAACCCTTACCTTTATGTGAATTGGCTTGTTTTAAAAGCACTTTTTAAAGCGCCCTTTTTTCTCCCCGGTCGTATTTGTCGCGCTGCTGATGACGTCAGGTACGCGCTTTAATCGGGCGCGCTTTAGTGGACCACGGTTTTGTCGTGCCACGGTTCAAGCCAAAGCGCATGCACAGAAGGCTCATATGCACATTTGTGAAGCAGTAGGGAAAGTAAGAGAATATCACTCCTGAACAGCTTGCCTTCAGAACTGGAGGTTTTTAAGAAGATACTCGATAGCCACCTACCTGAAATGGTATAGGATCCCCTGATTGAGCAGGGAGTTGAACTAAAAGACTTCCAAAGTCCCTTCCAGCTCTATTCTGATTGATTGATTGATTGATTGATTAGAGGTCAAAATTATGCATTGTTGAACTACTGCACATAACCTCCCTGTTGTCCATGCAGGCTATTTAGTTTAGTTTTTAGTTTAGTTTTAATTTATTTATATGCTGCCCTTTTCCCTGAGGGGACTCAGGGCGGCTCACAACTCAAGGGAGGGGAAATACAAACAAATAACAAAAAAACATAAGACCATACACAGTTAAAAGCACAACAGTCATACCATTCGAGTGGGGCAACGAGTCATTAGCCCCAGGCCTGTCGGAACAGCCAGGTTTTAAGGGCTATGCGGAAGGCCTGGAGGGTGGAGAGGGTACGAATCTCCACGGGGAGTTCGTTCCAGAGGGTCGGAGCAGCTACAGATAAGGCTCTCCTCCGGGTAGTCGCCAGTCGACACTGGCCGGCTGATGGAATTCGGAGGAGGCCTGGTCTGTGGGATCTAATTGGTCTAGTGGAGGTAATTGGCAGTAGGCGGTCTCTCAAGTATCCAGGTCCAATACCATGAAGGCTATGTTATCAAATAGTCACAGTTTTCACACTTCTCCTTGGACATTCAACTAGGAGACACCAAAACCTGATGCTGAGGCAGAAGTTCAGGCATTCCACCTTTCATGATTCTGGAGAAGATTTCTTAGCAGAAGCTATAATAGTTTAGTAGCATCTGGGGTAGGGTTTGGAACACCCTTAGACATATAATGTGAAGGTTCATTTCATTTTGCTACAGACTTATTTTTTTAGTGGGGAGGGATGGATCAAACTAAATAAAGATGTGGTCTCAAATCTTGGACCCATCCTTCTCTTTGTTCCAGGTGATGCGTGCAAAGAACCCTCTTCTGACATAGAATCTAGAGCTAGTTCAGAGGTGGTATTTAGCAGGTTTTGACCAGTTCTGGAGAACTGGTAGCAAAAATTTTGAATGGTTTGGAGAACCGGTAAATACCACCTCTGACTGGCCCCGTCCCCATCTGTTCTCTGCATCCTGAGTCCCAGCTGATCAGGAGAAAATGGGGATTTTGCAGTCACCTTCCCCTGGATTGGGGACGGAATTGAGATTTTATAGTATCCTTCCCCTGCCATGTCCACCAAGCCATGCCAACAGAACCAGTAGTAAAACAATTTGAATCCCACCACTGAGCCAGATGCATTAATATCACCTTGTTTAAATGGGGGCTTTTGTTTCCCATTTCCCAGTGACATAAATAGTGACAATGACGTGCCCCATTGTGCTTTTGTAGATGAGACACTTATCATAAGCCATTTGAAACTGGTTCGGAATCCAGACAGATAATTAGCATCATCTCCAGAATTGTGTATCTTTCAGCAAAGGCTAGGCTTTGTTGCTGAACATAATTTCATTGTGTGACTCATCTCTCAAGAGCCCCTCATCCCACTTAGAAATGCATGTCAGGCAAAGGTTAATTAAGCCTAAAAGGTTTAAGCTAGATGTAGTGACTTCATAAAAGATCATTAAGAGATATGCATGAAAATACTAAATAGCAACGGCTAGCATAATGGGGTTGGGGAGAGGGAGAGGAAGGGAATGCAGGAAAACAAGTAGCAAAGGAAATATTCATGGATAACTTTTGGTCATATCTTTCTTTGGCTGAAATCTGAGACTTTTTCAGTGCTTATGCCTCAGTCTGAGGAACTGACTCACCCCAACGGCACATCCAACTTGGTCCAGCATAAAGAGAATGTTGGAGACCTCATCGGACAATGAATTTGATTAGCACGATCTACGTTGAGAGCCTTTTCTGCTCTGGCTTCCAGTCTATGGAATTGTCAGGCCTGGGAGCCATCTTTACATTGGCCTTTCAAGCCTGGCACATTTTTCTACTGTAGGAAAATGGGAGGGGGGATTTTTTGTAGTATGCATGATATGTAGTCAAAATAAAATTCCTTTCTCAGGAAGCCAAGGCCATCTTGTCCTGCACTTACCCTGCATCTGGATGGGAGTGCTTCAGAGGTGGGTTCCTACCAGTTCGCACCTATTCGGTAGAACTGGTTCGTCAAATCTACCGAACCGGTTAGAAGAGATTCCACCAGTGGACCCGGAAAGCAGGCCACACCTACAGAAGAGGTTCCAAAATTTTTTGAAACCCACCACTGGTCCTTGGATATGACTATTCTATACTATCATGCTCATATTTATTAAACTCAGTGCCTCTGTGAAAGGTAAGGATGACTACTGCCTTTTTGGTGCAATCAGAACATTGCATGTGTTGAAGTTGTTTTAACGCAAACCAAAGATGCCTTTTAAAAAACAAGTTTACATCATATTCTTATGCATGCCAGTGCTGTGTGTGAGGTAATTTAAGGTGCTTCTGACAAGTGTCGTCGGCATCTTCATAACCGGTCACATGGATGGCAAGCCACTCCCATCCGATCACATGGGCGGCAAGCCACTCCCACAAAGGAGGCCACACCCACAGAGTAGGTTCGAACAATTTTTGAAACCCACTACTGGCGTTCTTGTGGAAAATTTCCAGTTTGAAACAGGGTCTGATTGGGCCATGTGATGGACATGTGGGTGCTGGGCAGATTCTTGAGCTTTCAACTGGCTGGGGAAAACGTGGAAGCTCTCAGATTCAGGTATTCCCAGATGTGCCAATATGACATCTCTAATAAAGTGTAATTTTGAGGAAACTCAAGCCTCAGAGTTTTCTTTCATTGGGGGTGTTACTTGGAACTCTGACAGGAATATTGCTCCCTTGATGTGAAATCCTCTTTCACCCCTTTGCCTTTCAAGAAGAGTGTCAAAACCTGGCTCAATCAGTTAATCTGGGGTCTAATAGCCAATGCAATACTAAACTGCATTGTCAGAGGGATTGAATCAAAATCATGTGAGGTACGAATAGAGCAGTAGTTCCAACTCCCAAGTACTTAATGGGTAGGGAATTCTCTGTTCGGAAATTAATATCTAAATAAAAAACACTCCAATGCCCCTGGAATGGCATGATCTAGAGGAGGAATAGAATAGTCCTGAATCTACCATAATTTGTACATCCCTACTTTGCTTATGGGGATACGGTGATTCAGTGGCTAGGACGCTGAGCTTGTTGATCAGAAAGGTCGGCAGTTTAAATCCCTAGCGCCACATAACGGAGTGAGCTCCCATTACTTGTCCCAGCTTCTGCCAACCTGGCAGTTCGAAAGTAAAAACGCAAGTAGAAAAAATAGGAACCACCTTTGGTGGGAAGTTAACAGCATTCTGTGCATCTTCTGCATTTAGTCATGCTGGCCACATGACCATGGAGACGTCTTCGGACAGGGCTGGCTCTTCAGCTTTGAAATGGAGGAGCACAACCCACTAGAGTCAGGAACAACTAGCACATATGTGCGAGGGGAACCTTTACATTTACTTTTCTTAAATTGAAAGAATGTGGATGCTTTATCCTGAGGCAGGAACAAGAAGAAATCAATGCTTACGTTTTGGTGATGCCTTAAGGAATAGAAGTGAAGATGAAAGAAGCTCACCCTGCAATGAGATTCTGCGATTCTTATGCCATGTTTATGTTGCTATCCCAAATAGCCTCACACATATTTGCAGTAAGTGCATCCTTTTAATGATGCTTGAAAAAAAAAGTTCAGAGGAGTAGAGAGGGCGATTGGGCATAGTTCAACTCATAACAGAAGATGATTTATCAGACCAGACAAGAGAGACACTGTAAAAGGAATTGACAGATGAAGCAGCTGTTCATAAGATAGGGATTCAAAAAAAAAAGGAAAGAAAAGAAGAAAAGAAAAGAAGAAAAGAAAGGAAAGGAAAGGAAAGAAAAAAGTTTAGTAGACATGAAAGACTACCAGACACAAGAGATATAGAAGATTTTGGGAAAGTTGACAAACATGACGGTTCATGAAGTGTTTTCATTTTTCTTAGTAATTCATGCAAGATTAAAAGAGAAAGAAAGAAAGAAAGAAAGAAAGAAGAAAGAAAAAAGAGAAGAGAGAGAGGGAGAGAGAGAGGGAGGGAGGAAGCAAGGAAGGAAATGGTGTGATTTGGTTTCTGAGACTATTGGACTGTGATGTCTAAATGAGGGATTGTTAGCATGAGATAATTGCATCTACCCAGAATTGGGAAGAATGTGTGTGACTAAAATTGTTGGACTTGATTAGGAGGATTTAAAATGAACCTATGAAGTTGCAGGTGTAAGGTGGAAATAAGAATTTAACTTGAAGATATATCCACTGTAAGAATGAGGAACTAAACTGGGCTCACTAAAGTCTATATATTAAAGCTCAGAGTATAGATAATAAACAAGATGAGCTTGGTAAGAATTTTTGTGCATGACTTGGTTCTGGTTCTTTAAAGAGTATCAAACATTTAATGAATAAATTAAAACTATTTGGGGCATTAGCAGGTTTCAAGGTTAATAAACAGAAGACATATTAACAAAAATACAAAAGTGCAAGATCAAACAGAACGGATGAATAAGTGGCTTTTAAAATTGAGAAGGTAAAATACTTGAGCAAAATTAAGACAAATATGAGTGGTGTGTTATTTCAAAATAAATATGTTCAAATATGGAATGAGTCTAACAAAGATGTCTCCATAAGATACAATATTGTCACTGTTGGGAGGAAATTCTGTGATTAAGATGAATGTTTTGCCTACAATGTTATTTTTGTTTCAAACAATACTTCTTTTGGCAACTGATGTGCCATTTAAACAATGGCAGAAGGATATAACTAAATTTGTATGTCTGGGGGAAAAAAAACTACGAGATGCAAAGGAAAGAGGGAGATTGGATTTATCAGACTTAAAATTATCATTGTGCAGTCTGCTATTTAACTGGGATGAAAGAGTGGGGGTAATTAAGAAATAGGTTTGTTAGCTGCCACCTCATTCTTGCGCTCAGTGCTGCTGGTTTAACAACTGGTTTCGGAGTGTGTGCTTTGTGGGTGCCTAAAGTGCACGCAACACCGAAAATGGAGCATTTGGAAGCTCAGCTGTTTACCTTCCAAGTCAGCAACGGTAAGTAGAACAGCAAGGGGGGGGGGGGAATCAGCTGTGTCACGTGATCGAGATAAACTACAAAGCAGGAAATAAAAGACAGAATAGGACGGGCGTAGGTGGGCATGGCCAACTGATCGTCAGCCTACCAGTTCACCTGAACCAGTCTGAACTGGTTGAACACCACCTCTGCTTGTGCTGCAGTATTGTTTGGTGCCAGTCTGCCATGAACTCTAGGGAGGAGGAGTGTATGGGAGGGGAGAGATTTCCCAGGTAATGAAGAGTTCGCTGTATCTCCCTGAGATTTGGTTTCAAGGTCAATGGGCTGGGAACAGAACACAGCTGCATACCAACCTACACTTGAAGCAATCATTCTGAAAACATCTTCTTTGAATTTAATTGGACATGGAGGGAGGGGCAATTTTTCAATTCTGACTTTGCATTAGTGTATTTTACTTGACTTCTCGTAAACTATACCTTTCTCAACCAATGAAGTCAAGGATTGTTGTTACTTAGAGGTACAAGATAAGGCAGGTCTGGCAAGGTTATTGGTGTCAACTTGAAAAGCATCCCTGGGCTGCTCTCGAGTTGCCATAGGGAAGGGGGATGGGAAACTAACAAAGCAGCATGACAGCCACAAACAGAAGCACATTCCAGGCACATCTTTCTCAAGGCTGTCTCTCAGGTTACCCACAGCAGCCAGTGGAATGATCTCTACAGCCCGTGAAAGTGCTCAGTTGGAGAATGTGATTGATGACACCCTGGGGGGAGGGGGGAAACAGGGTCATAATTGAGCCATAAATTTCTTGGGGTAGAGTGGCTTCACTTGGGTACTGCTGACATGTTGCTCCTAATAAATAACTGGATTTCTTTTGACGTTTGGCTCGAGACACATGATTTAATTAGGGTATCTGTCGGAACCCTGACAATTGGAGTTAAAAGGACACAATTTGAAAATATATTTGTGTCTTTCAGCACAAGAAACATTTTACAGACAAAAATGTTAAATAAATATAAATAGTTAATTTCCCATGATTTACTAGGATTTTATCAAGTGGACTGCAAATAAAATTCAAGAAAAGATTTGGCAATAGAATGATATGCTTATCCTTGGTTTTCTTAGGTAGAGTTACGAGAAAGATTTAAAATAGATAAAAGATGTTACGGTTTTGAACAATGTAAGACTGAGTTAAGTGCTAATGATAAACATGTCATTGTTCAAATATATAAACCTTTGTTAAAATATGAGACACAAGGTAAAAGAATGTGAGATAAAATGAGTGAAAGTCTTTGATTATAATATACAAATGGACAATGGGAAAATATGTGCGTGAAAGGACTAAAATTTACATGGTGTTCTAACCTTAAAGAAGATTTATATAAAAAGATGTATTGTTGGTATTTGTCACCACAGAAATTGTCTAGAATGAATAAAGATGCTTTGAATCTTTGCTGAAAATATGAACTAAATAGCATTTTATCATGTTTGGTGGTTATGTAAAAAAGTTTTTTAAAATGGATACAAATAAGTCTATTAATTTAGATGAGTTAAAAGGTTATAGTGCAACTATAACCAGAAACTTTTCTTTTGAGACTAATGGACAGGAAGCTAGGAAAAAAATCTTTGCTTTTACAAATGACAACAGCATAAGATTACTCAAGGCATGCTTAAAAATGGAAAGAATCGACACTGCCCACAATGGAGGAATGGATGGTGAAGATGAAACTTGTGAAGACAGCTAAATTAACCTCTTCGATTAGGGGAAAAAAATACCTACATTTATGACTGACTAGAAATCCCTTGAAGATTTTTTGCAGGAAATGGGAAAAATGCATTTATGATTGGTGGTTTTGATGATTAGGAAAAGGTGAGCTTTTTGCAATCGTAGAGGAAGAGATAATTTTCTAATTATACTTACATTTGTGACCTGGTGGCGCAGTGGTTAGAATGCAGTATTGCAGGCTAACTCTGCCTGCAGTCTGGAGTTTGATCCTGGCTGGCTCAAGGTTGACTCAGCCTTCCATCCTTCTGAGGTCATTAAAATGAAGACCCAGATTGTTGGGAGCAATATGCTGATGTTGTCAACTGCCCAGACAGTGCTGTAAATTACTATGGGGTAGCATATAAACCTAAGTGTTATTGCTATTTTGTATTGGTTTGTGTTGGTTTTTGTGTTGTCTTTAAAACTTCTAATAACATTAATTGAAAGAAATTAAACAGGAGGTGCTTGATCTCTTACTACAGGAAGAAACATTACTTTTATACTTTTTTATTCTTTATTAAATCTATATGCCTCCCTTGTCATTATCAAGCAACTCTGGGTGGCTTACAGTATCATAAAGACACTAAAGAAAATGTTAAAAGTTACAAATATTAAAACATTAACATTAAAACAAATAGCATTTAAGAGCTGTGGTGGCATAGTGGTTAGAACACAGTACTGCAGGCTAAGTCACTGCTCACTGACAGGAGTTCAATCCTGACCAGCTCAAGGTTGACTCAGCCTTCCATCCTTCTGAGGTTAGTAAAATGAGGACCCAGATTGTTGGGGACAATAGGCTGACTCTGTAAACCACTTAGAGAGGGCTGTAAAACACTATGAAGCTGTATATAAATTTAACTGTTATTGCTATTATTGGTGGGCTGATTCTCAGGATCAAAATATAGTGATTGCAGGTTGCAATTTATTGAACAGAAAGAAAGAGAAATGGAGGAGGAATTCAATTATATGCTTAACATATCCATCTCTCAGCAGACATCCAAGAGATAGTGACATTGATAAAAATGTTTGAGCCAAAGGAAATCCAAAGGGAAGAATAAATGCAGGAACTTTATTGATACCTACCAAATGAAGAATAGAAAATGAATGATACTTACCCAAAGTAAATTGCAAATAAGTTCTTGAAAAGTTCAAATAATAGCAGTAAGGAATTTTAATTATCTTGGGACATAAATCTGGCCAAGCATGATCCTTTCATGAAGTTCCAGAACAAGACAATCAAGACAAGAACAAGACAATCAAAGTTGTCTTGTTGGTAACTTTATATTTATCCTTGGTTTGACTCTAAGCCCAGGGGTCATCAATCTTGACAATCTGCTGGGTGAGGAATTCTGGGAGTTGAAGTCCACAAGTCTTAAAATTGCCAAGATTGGAGATCCCTGCTGTAACCAATACAGAAGACAACAGACCAGCGTTCCTCCACCTCAGTAACTTTTAATGTGTGTGGATTTCAACACCCAGAATTCTCTAGCCAGCCAAGCATAGTTGTGTAAGATGCACTGACTATCTATGAAGCCAATTGAGAGAGAAGGCAATGCTCTCTGAATTAGTTAAAACATGGGGTCCCAGCCAATCAGGAATCAAACTGAAATGACTTTATTAAGGAAAGGCATTGCGATTGGGAGCAGCAATATTTCATCCACTCCAAAATCAAGGGATTTGCAGCAACAGGGTAATTGAAGCCACACCCCTTTTTAACATGCTTCACATGCATTGTATGCAAATACAAAGGGGTGGGGCTTTGATCTCCCAGCTGGGTGGTTGCCATTTTCAAGCCAATAACTGTGGAGGCCTTTCAGGTGAAGTGTTTTGTTGCTATTTGTGAATAGCAAGCCACTGAAATCTTAAAGAAGTTGTTTGTAAAATTGCTTCTATTGTCATCTTTGATTAGTTGGAATAAGGTTTTATATCAGGGGTAAATGTTTATCATTTTCTTCTTTTTGCTCCATGCCAGAGGAAATTGACCTCAGTAAAAATGGGAAGATTCATTTAAGTTTGAACAATGTGTTTATTTTTTCTGCTTCTGCTCTTATGGGTCAACTGAAGCCTAATTAAGTTTTAATTGTTTGATCAGTAGCTAAGGCCACACAGCGAGAAGTAAACATAAGTAGCCTTGCTTCCTGCAGGGATTATTTTTTTTATTGAAAAGGCTGATTATATAAAAAGTAGAATCTTGCATTGAGGAGAAATGGGTTTTCTCTTTGTTTCATAAATATATAATGCAGCATTATATAAGTGAATAAAAAGAGCCAGTTTGATGCACAAAGTTAAGGCATCAGGATGGAAACTAGGAGACTGTGAGTTCTAGTTTTGTTTTAGGCATAAAACTGATTGGGTGACCTTGGACCGGGCACTCTCTCTTAGCCCTAAGAAGAAGACAATGACAAGTCATTTTTAAAAACCTTCACCCCACAAAACTACAAAGACTACTCTAGGTATCTAAAGTCAAAACTGACTTGAAGGTTCATATAAACCTTCAAGTGGAATTCCAAATCTTTAGTACCAGTTCTATGAGAGCATGCTTTGCATGCGCACTTGCATTATGTGCATTTTGCACATGTGCGCAGCACTCAAAAACTACACTCGGTGCCAGCACTGATGAGCTGAGCTGTTTTTTAGCATAGCTGAGGCGCGGCAAACCACTGTTCCACATGAAAAAGCTGAGCTAAAAAACAAGAGAATGTAGGACAGGGAATGGCCGGGTAGGAGGATGGGGCCAGCCAGAGATGGTATTTGCCGGTTCTCCGAACTACTCAAAATTTACGCTACCAGTTCGAACCGGCTGAATACCGCCTCTGATACAAACATACATCTTTTTCTCAGTTCTCTTTTCACACCCTAAAATTTGTTGACTTCTTCCACCCCTCCCACCCAGTTTAATTATTTTCACTTGTTAATTGGACTACAACTTACCTTTGTTCATTGGCTCCAATTTGAAAATGTATTGATTTGGGAAAACTGTTCTGCAAGTCTGAGCAATCCCTTGAGGTGAAATCAGGGGTGGGTTCCTGCCAGTTCTAACCTCTTCTATAGAAAAGGTTCCACAAATCTACAGTGCCGTTTAGAACTGGTTCCAACTCCCTCCATCCGCCCGTCCACACATCATCAAGATGAAGAGCGAGAGGCGGAATTCTGGAAGTTGTAGTCCACAAGTCTTAAAGCTGTCAATTATGAACACCCCTGGGGGTTTTTTCCCAAAGGGTTAGGGGTGCAAGGTCTTGTCACTTGACAGCTTTAAGACTTGCGTGCTTCAAATGCCAGAGTTCCTGAGCCAACATTTTGATTGCTAAGTAAGAGCGTTGTTAAGTAAGTTGGCCATGCTCACCCAGTCACATAGCCAGCAACCACTCCCACCCAGTCACATGGCTGGCAAGCCACTCCCACAAAGCAGGCCACACCTACAGAAGAGGTTCTAAAAAAATTTGAAAACCACCACTGGGTGAAATCGTCTTAGCCCAGGGTAAAGCTGTACATTATTAAAAATATGAGAGAAGGCATTTAAAGAATGCATTCCACGCTGCTTTTGTTTTAATCATGATTTGTTGAATAAGCCATATTAGACTCAGCTCACCCGTGATGAGCCATACACTGTGGTTTGCAAATCAGTATGCCTGGGCTCACAGACCATGCTAAGCCAAAACGTAACAGATTACAGTTTTGTTTAGTTTTACTGATGTAAACTCTGCCATTGATGCCACAACAAATAGTACTATAGCTCAGTGGTGAAATTCAGTTTTTTTTACTACCAGTTATGTGGGCGTGACTTGGTGGGCGTGGCTTGGTGGGCATGGCAGGGGAAGAATACTGCAAAATCTCAATTCCCACCCCACTCTGAGGCCAGCCAGAGGTGGCATTTGCCGGTTCCCTGAACCACTCAAAATTTCTGCTATCAGTTCTCCGAACTACTCAAAATGTACGCTACCGGTTCTTCAAATTATTCAAAATCTCCGCAACTGGTTTTCTAGAAAGACTAGAAAACCTCCAATGTCCCTTCCAACTCTTGTATTCTACATATTCTACCTATGAAGAAGATTGCACAACAAGGGAGTTGCCAGATCTACCAACTGGATAGGAAGTTTCTGTGTGGAATTTGCTTTCATTTTGTAGAAATAATATTCAAGTCCAAATTCCAGTTATCCAGGACTTACAGCCAAGAAAGAAAGTGTTACTGCCACTGGTCAGGGAAAAGACATCTTGCTATGTCGTCAAGGGTGAAAGAAATTGGCAAGGTGGAAACCCACAATTCCTAGGCTGAAAGCAACTATTATGCCCATATACATCCGCTGCAGCTGTTCTGCCATGGCCTCAAAAGAGGGATAGAATATCACGGCTGACTCAAAAAGAAAAGCTCTCGGATTTAAACCTTGGAATCTAGACACATTTATAAACTTTAATTGCTATGAACTGCAGTAGGCAGATCTATTAAATATGGCTTCACTATAAGAGGCAGTCAAATAATTCAGCCTGTCAAGTTTAGGCCTTCTGCAGAAGAAGCCAAGTGCTTCATAAAGAGTTCAATCTGGAGAGCCTTGATTTACAGCCAGGATATGAAGCCTATTTCTACAATTCAAAGTGCTGGTTGTGACCTTCAAAGACTTCAGCTGGTTTGGGACCAAAGTACTTTGGTTCTTTGAGTTCAAAAGAGCCTGTCTTAATTCGGTACGGTATAAGATGGGGCCAGTGGTGGGTTTCAAAATTTTTTAGAACCTCTTCTGTAGGTGTGGCCTGCTTTGTGGGAATGGCTTGCCGGCCATGTGATGGGGTGGGAGTGGCTTGCCATCCATGTGACTGGGTGGGCATGGCCAACTTGTAAAATGTGGTGAAACTCACTTAACAATGCTCTTGCTTAGGAACCAAAATGTTGGCTCAGAAACTGGCATTTGAAGCACACAAGTCTTAAAGCTGTCAAGTTACAAGACCTTTGCACACCTAACCCTTTAGAAAAAACCCCAGGGAAGTTCAAACTTGACAGCTTTAAGACTTGTGGACTTCAACTCCCAGAATTCCTCCTCCAGTCATGTTGGCTTAGGAACTCTGGCATTGAAGTGTGCAAGTCTAAAAGCTGTCAAGTTACAAGACCCTTGCACCCCTAACCCTTTAGAAAAAAACCCCCAGGGGTGTTCAAACCGGACAGCTTTAAGACTTGTGGACTTCAACTCCCAGAATTCCTCCTCTCGCTGTTCATCTTGATGATGTGTAGACAGGCGGGGGGGGAGGGAGCTGGAACCGGTTTTAAACGGCACTGTAGATTTGTGGAACCTCTTCTATAGAAGAGGTTAGAACTGGCAGGAACCCACCTCTGGATGGGGCCAAGATTGATGCCGGCCCTTTGAGGGAGACCAGGTCAGGAAACAATTGCCATAAGGATTCAAAAAAATGTGCTGCTATCATAGGTTGTATAAAAACAGATTTTTGACAATCTTTAGCAAAGCTGGATTATCACATTGCTATACCTACAAGTTTTCTAGTTAAGCAACCCTTGGTAACTTTTCTTGAAATTTCACTTGTCCAACTTGCTCATAGAAAAGATTATAGGATGTTAAGTGATAAGAGAAATTAATATATTGAGGTCCTCAATGATGATAAAACAGGCACCACATTCAAACCAGAGGTGGTATTCAGTATGTTCTGACCAGTTCTGGAGAACTGGTAGTGGAAATTTTGTGTAGTTTGGAGAACTTGTAAATACCACCTCTGACTGGCCCCACCCCCATCTATTCTTTACCTCCTGAGTCCCAGCTGATCAGGAGGAAACAGATATTTTGCAATAACCTTCCCCTGGAGTGGGTGGGAATGGAGATTTTACAGTATCCTTTCCCTGGAGTGGGGTGAGAATGGAGAATTTACAGTATCCTTCCCCTGGAGTGGGGTGGGAATGGAGATTTTGCAGTATCCTTCCCCTGGAGTGGGGTGGGAATGGAGATTTTGCAGTATCCTTCCCCTGGAGTGGGGTAGGAATGGAGATTTTACAGTATCCTTCCCCTGGAGTCAGGAGGGAATGGAGATTTTACAGTATCCTTCCCCTGGAGTCGAGAGGGAATGGGGATTTTGCAGTATCCTTCCCCTGGAGTGGTGTGGGAATCGAGATTTTACAGTATTCTTTCCCTGGAGTGGGGTGGGAATGGAGATTTTGCAGTATCCTTCCCCTGGAGAGGGGTGGGAATGGAGATTTTATAGTACCGCCCCTGAAGTGGGGTAGGAATGGAGATTTTACAGTATCCTTCCCCTGCCACACCCACTAAGCCATGCCCACCAAGCCATGCCATGCCCACCAAACCACACCCACAGAACTGGTCGTAATTTTTTTTTGAATCCCAGCACTAATTCAAACATGGGAGCCCGAATTCAATAGCTCTGAACAAGGACAGAGATAATCCCATAAAAAGACATGGATTCAGGGCAGGACCAGGGAGAATTAATTACAATAAACTACGTAATCAATCATATAACACAATGTTCATAATGCACATTCTTTATTCCCAGTCTACAAAATGTTGACACATAACCAGAGCTTTAACTGTGAAGGACAATTATTACATACCTCTGTAAAAACTGTAAGCTGAGATATTGAATCTGACTTATTTCCTCCCTTTTTCTTCATCCAAGTTCTTTTACAGGTTAAGCAGATACAAAGATCTGTCAGAATATTTTCTCACAGAATGCATATCCAATGAGACCATCTTGATCTTGACCCCACCCTACTGTGCCATCATATTTCAATCCTGCTGTAGCTACTGAATCATTCCAAGTAAGAAATGTTTTATTTAGTGCTTTCTGGCACCATTCTGAGCCAACCTGGTTTGGAGTGGTGCCAGAAAGCACAAAGTAAATCCAGAAATAAATCCAAAATCCAGTTTTATTACCGGGCCTTAAAAAATAGAGAAATTTGGGGATGTTGTTGAATCTTATGTGAGGTTCTTTGGGTTTCAGAAAGTCATATTTAATTGGAACTATTTTTCATATTCTTTTCAAGCTACGAAACACTAAAACTTTGAGGGCAAATTTCCTCTCAGTCTATGCCTTTGTTATGGATTGTTAGAAACGTATACCCAGTTGTGGGATTCAGCCGGTTAGCACTGGTTCAGCTGAACCGGTGGTTAAATTCCCTCCTACTTGCTATCAAAGTGGATTCTCGGTGCTGCGCTGTGCTCAATGGAAAAATGGGCAACGGAGTGGCCAGCGCGAGGGAAGGAGGAGGTCCTCCTCCTTCCCTAGTGGCAGCCACTCCATTTCCTGTTTCTCCATTGGAGTGCAACATCCAGGATTCACTTTGATAGGCAGGGGGATTTAACAACAGGCTCGCCCAAGTTGGCTGTTGCAGGAGGCTCATCCCACATGTGGGTTCCACCACAAAACCGCGTTCGACTAAACCGCGCTTGACTAAACCGCGTAGCTGATGTCATCAACATGGCGACAACAGCGCAGAGACAGAAGCACGCTGTAAACGCTAAACCTAAAATTAACCCCTAAACCTAAACCTAACCCCCCTAAACCTAATCCTAACCCTAAACCTAACCCTTAACCTAACCCTAACCCTAACCCTAACCCTTAACCTAACCCTAAACCTAATCCTAACCCTTAACCTAACCCTAAAGCTAACCCTAAAGCTAACCCTACCCCTAACCCTTACCTTAAGTTGAATCGGCTTGCTTTCAAAGCACTATTTAAAGCGCCCTTCTTTCTCCGCGCTGGCTGTTGTCGCCCTGTTGATGATGTCAGCGACGCGGTTTAATCGGGCGCGGCTTAGTCGAGCGCGGTTTTGACGGGTCACGCACATGTGCGATGGAGCTGGAGGATGGGTTATGCTTCTAACAACAGCCAACCTGACCCTGGGGGAACCAGTTGTTATATTTGAATCCTACCTCTGCCTATACCCAAATTTCTTCCAATTTTTTGTTGTTGTTCAGTCACAAAGATGTGTATGACTCTTTGCTCTATGGACTATGGACCATAATTTACTCTTTGGACTTTACTCTATGGACCACACCACACCAGGTTCTCCTGTCCTCCCCTATCTCCCAGGGTCTTCCCAAACTCATGTTCACAGCATCAATGACACTATCTAACCAACTCCCCCTCTGTCATGCCCTTCTCCTTTTGTCTTCTGTCTTTCCCAATGAGTCCACGACCTGAATTCTGTTTGGAAATTTCAAGGCGTCAAGGATTCTGTGTTTATTCCATTGAGACAAAATAAAACCATGCTGCTGTAATTGTACTATTATGACAAATAAACTGCAGTATTACAGTAGCTGTATTGACTTTGAGAAACAATTCCTTTATTAAGAATCACTGCAAGCTTTGGAATGTTTAGGATTCTTCATGTAGGGAATTGGCTGGAGGAACTGAGTGGGATGAGAGACCAACCCATTGATTTTATAGTCATTTCTCTACCTGTTGAGTCCATAGTATTCATGGGGTCTGGATCTGTTCTGCCCTAGGCTTCCCCAAAAAGTATGAAGCAGATTCCTGGTGCCGACAAAACACGTTTTATTAAACGAATGTGAATTCCTCTCATTCACATTCAGCAAAGGCCTGGTAAACAGGTGAAGTTATGACCACAGACCTTATCTAGCTTGGGAAGGTGCCATGTAATTATTTTCCAAATGCAGTGCAGTGCAGGGAAAGACTTGGCACAGAGTCTCTGAGATTCACGGACAGATCTTCACACTCCTGAAGTGACCTAACGAATGAATGAATGAATTGTTCCTTGCAAAAGGCCACTCCCCTTTCGCTCCTCTTTTATTTCCTATGGGAGGGGCCATTCACCATCCAGCTGTGGCCTACTCCCAAGTTGACCCTGCTTTGTTAGCTGTTTTTTTTCTTCTGGCAGCTCTGCAGATGCACACACTGGGAACAGGCTCCAGCTGTTCTCTGCCTCACTGTTGTCTAGTTGAGGCAGCTGAGAACTGCCAGACGGCCTTGGCCCCATTTCTGTCTCCGACGCAGAGCCCTCATCAGAGCCTTCCCCAGCCACCAGGACTGGCTCATGTTCCTCCCCAACCTCTTCACTGTTCGACTCTGCTGTCAGCTCCACCTGCTGCCTACAGGCCACAACAGGATCTTCAAAAACCTTCAAAATGGCAGATGGAACATTGTGATGCAAGCTTTTGCACTGATGCCCATAACTTGTATTGATACATGTGTGAAAAGGGTGTGACTTCTCTTTTACATCATGCCCACCATCTTGCACAGTTCCATGGGGTTCAGAGATACTAATAGATATTTTTCAGACTTGAGCATGGAATGAAGACCACTGCAAATTAGATTGAAGTCTGTTCCAGTGCTTTTGCTGGGAAGATAAAGCAAGCAAATGCTGGAAAATTCAGCATTTCCAAACACATAAATCCTATCTGTGAAAGGCAGATGCATAAATTCCCTTTCCGATGAAAACAAGATAAATCTATGTAGTCTTTACATTGACAAAACGGACAACATTTGATCTGTGACTGATAGTAACAGATGACAGGTGAACAAAACTATTGAAATTTAATCCACCCTAGGTTGAACAGTGATTAGTTAGCAGAATTACATTCCACTGGATGTTGCTGACTTCTGCCCTAAATATGGATAATTGCAAGAGATGGTAGTTTTCAAATTCATCCCTTTCATGGACAACATAAATCTCCTTATAGTAACATATACTTCAATTTTGATGGGCAGCTTTTTCTAGGCTGATAGACATATTTGTATCACACAAATGCTTTATATATACAGAGCCAATTTGGCCTAGTAGTTAAAAACTAGAAAGTGTGAATTCTAGTCCTGCCTTAGGGATGAAAGCTAGCTGGGTGACTTTGGGGCAATTACCTTCTCTCACTCCAACCCACCTCACTGTCGTGGAGAAAATAGGAGAAGGGAGGATATGTCACTCCCAGGTATGTTCCTCACCTTGAATTATGTATAAAGTAATAGAGATGGGATTAAAAATTAAATAAACAAATGCCTTTGGAATTTTAAGAGCATGTCTTTTTCTTTTTAAAAAATTTACATGCCACCGAAAAACTAATTTTTCCTAGAGTAGCTTACAAAATTGTAGCATAAATTCAAAAATATAAAGAGAGAGTATTCTCATAAAATAGTAGCCATATGACATATGTGTGTTCCTGAATAGATATCATAGTAGCTTTAGCCAATCACTGAACACCAAAATCTCAGAAGGTAAACGGGTGAAGTTTCCCCACAGTACTTTCTGTAGCCTCCAAGAAATGTTCTAGAAAGCTCAGTTTTATCTTTAGGAGTGTGTATGTCTTGGGGAGGCAGGGGCGGGGAGAGACAGGCGAGGATTTTTGCAAATATCATTGGCCCACACTCATCCATTATTTCATTTTAAAATATTGTTCAAAAAAGTAAATCTATATATAGAATAATGGCTGTGTGTGTGTGTGTGTATGTGTGTGTGTGTATTTCAACCAAACTTGATGACTTTCTGGAAACAAATACTGCAGGGGTAAGACACCCCCAACACCCCTCTGGATGTGTGTTCTGTTAAGATACAGCCTGTTGTGTCTTAAAATGGCTTCTACTGTACTGCCTTAAAATGGCTTCTACTGTACAACACAGTGCAGTTGCCATGGTAACAGCTTCACAGTACTCCACAAGGGGGCTCCCTCTGGTAAGGGGGAAAATCCAACATTAGAAATTACGCTTGTTCCAGACATTCCCCCCCTATAAATAAATACCCGGGCAACTGCGGGTTATTGGCTAGTACTGTATATAAGTGCAGGAAAGAAGGAGATATTGGAAGTGACATTTTGAGTTCCAACATGCCAATGTCTCTTTTTTTAAAAAAAAAGAAGTCATAAAAAATCGGATTCAAAGAGCAGATGGCAAAGTCAGAATTGGCAAGCGCGTTGGTAGCAATGGGATCCACATTGTCTGTTCCTACTTTAATTGCATTGTATCTGGATGACTGCAATGAATTCTCTTTGAGGTTGCTTTTAATAAACTTCAGTTGATAACTAAGATTTTAACAGGTTCTCTTTACTGGGGACATGTAACCCATTAGGTAAAATACCAATTTTGGTTTCTAATTTGTTTCTGAGCCCAGTAGAATGGACTTGAGGTGCACTGTATGTATGAGGAGCTGTAAAAGAGGATTTTTCTCTTTTATGAATGTATTCACTTGTTTTGTTGTTTGTCAATGCTTTCGTGTTTGTTTAAAGCTATCCGGATAATATTGACAGCACAGAGAGGTCTGCTGCATATTACTAGCTGGATTCTGGGAATATTGTCCTGGGATTTTCCTATCTGGTCATTTCAAGGCTGTGGTCACTCAGCATAATAAATGTTGCATGAAATTTAAGTTGCCCGAAGTAGAATTGTTTGGGTCATTCAACGTATTATGCCATTATGCCATGCTTCAGTAACCATGACAGTTGAATTCATGCATTCTACTAAGCGGTAATGTGGTTTGCTCGGTTTTGGTTTAATGTTTTGTGTGACTCCACTCATAACTTTTAGATTTAGATTGAACGGAAACCATGATGGCACAGTGTTGTAGGCTAATTTTGCCTGACTGGTTCAAGGTTGACTCAGCTTTCCATCCTTCTGAGGCTGATAAAATGGGGATCCAAATTGTTGGAGGCAATATGCTGACTCTGTAAACCACTTAGAGGGGGCTGTAAAGTATTATGAAGTGGTATATAAGTCTAAGTGCTATTTCTAGACAGTGGGAAAAGTCAACCAATGGTCAATAGCTTGCCTCCAGAAGTTGTGGATGCTCCATCACTGGAGACTTTGAAAAAGAGACTGGACAGCCACTTGTCTGAAATGGTATAGGGTCTTCTGCTTGAGCAGGGGGTTGGACTAGAAGACCTCCAAGATCCCTCCAGATGATGATGATGTTGATGATGATGATGATGATGATGATGATGATAGATGAGTAGTTGGGAGCCAGGCATCCACATCATCAACAACTCAATAACCCTCATGTTTCATTATCTTGGCTTAATAAAGAGATGGTTATAATCATAAAGGGAGAATGGAATCCTCTGTTTGATATGTGTTATGGAAACAAATGATTCCAGCATTTAGTTTGGAGCCTTTTGTCAGTGTATAAGAAATTATGAACTGGGATAGCCATAACAACAAGTCAGCCAATGGGAACTGTTCGGTGACTAAGAAACAAGATCTGTTGTGAGCCATGGGAGACGGCTCAGAGCCTGGGCATGGCCAGTGGTGGGATCCTGCCAGTTTAACAACCGGTTTGGTGACCACGTGTTTTGTGCTACATGTGCGTGCACAGTTTTACCAAAACTTGCCTTCCACGTTACTTCTTGGGGAGTAATACAGGTGAGGCATGGCAATCCACTCTGTCGCGCTAATGTCCTTGCACTTGGTATCACATTGCAAGAGCAGCATGGGTATTGTATACATGCATCATGTTTTATATTATTTCATATAAACAAGTTCCTTCTATAAATGAATCCTGCTGAATTATTTACTTGTGTGCTAGTTGGATTGTTGCAAACACTAACACTTTTCATGGAGGCTGCCTGAGGGGAGAGATCAGGAAGAGATAGTCCATGAAATGGACTTTCCAACCAGTGTCTAGGAAATTTCTAGGCATGTCCTCACAGGTCATTGCAAAGCCTGAAAATAATGAGAGTGTTTTCTGCAGTTTTTGCAGTGATTGCACCAAATAAACTTCTGATTTTTGCAGTCTTATTTTGACAATACTGGATTATGAGGCATTGAATGTCATTGATGTATATGGCTACACTTCACTGTTAATGTATTTGCTATTATTCTGATCATTGGGATTATCAAAGGGTTTGTTACCTTAGGTGGATCTTCGTTTGCATGTGAAAAAATGGTAATCTATGAAAGAGGCATAGATTTGGAGAAATCTTCAAAGTAACAGGGCTCAGATCAGAAGTCAAGCAGAAGTCAAGCAACCCTGGTTACCATTTGGATGGAAGGGCTGTAGATTGGATTGGATTTCAGGAGATTCAAAAGAAACTTCACAAAAATGATACTATGGATATCATTTTAGCCATTGTCTGCCTCATTGCAGGATGGAGGCCTCTTTCGTATGTTTCCCAGTAATATGGTCCTGAGCTTTCTTTTGCCAATTGGGCCCCGCAACAGAGGTGGGTTCCTACCGGTTTGGCCCAGTTCAGCCCAGTAGGTAGTAACTCACCCTGCCATACCCCTGAACCGGTTCTATCGTTGGCAGCACCATCTTGATTTTCATTTCTGCACATGCGCAGAACAATCTTCATTGCAAAAATGTGATTTCCCCCCCCCTTTCTAACGTGCGCATGCGCAGACCTTTTAGGTGCAACTGCGCACGCATGCAGAGCGCGCATTTACTGGAGTGTTAGGGGGAGGGGGGATATATAGTATGTGATAGATTTTAAAGTAACGTGACGGCACTTGTATACTGTTGCTCTTTAATTCCACTGTAAAAATAGGACAAGCTGGATATATTAATAGATTGTAGAAATACACCGAAGGGAGGAGTAGAGGGATAGAAGAAAGAGGGGTAGAGAGGGTGGGAGAGAGGACTGGAGGGAGGGGGAGAAGGAAGGGAGGGAGTGTATCGGGAGAGAGGAGTGGTAGAGGGGGAGGGGAAGTAGGGTAGAGGGGAATGATGGAGGGAAGATGGAAAGTTGGAGGGGGGGTGAAAGAAAGGGTGTATGGAGGGTCGAAAAGGTACATTGGGTTTCTATTTTTGGGGGTATTATTGACAAGAGGAATGGCTGTATTTATTGTTTAATGTTATATGGCCCCGGTTATGCACAGTATATATGTGACTGTACGAAAATGAAATGGAAAATAAAAACACATTTACAGAGCGCGCATTTAGCGTGCATGGGAGTGAAGCTAGCACGTGTGTGCAAAAGAAATTTCTGCGCCGAACCGGCAGTAATGCCAGCAGCAACCCACCCGCTGCCCCCGGAGTACTTGCTGAGGTTGTTGATCCATCTTGTTTTAGGTCTCTTTCATGGAGAGCTAAACTTACTTCTCAATTTCCAGGTTGCTTCTCTCCTTGATTAGTTTCCATCCATTGTTTCTTGTCTCGTCTTCTGGTGCTTTGGAAAATACGTTGACCCTCTCTTCTTTGTGGCAGCAAAGTACTTTGTGTATTTTGTGGAGTAGGTTTCTATACAAGGCCTTTGACTTTTGGTTTCAGATGTCTGTTTTACTGACTTCCAGTCACTAGCTATCTATGACTCTAGAACTGAATACTTTTCTGGAAAACCAGAAGACTGGGGAGTTTGCCTCACCTCTTGAGGATAGGGTGTTCCAAAGCGCACGGAATGAATAGGGAGGTCAGCCGTGTTCCATAGTACATTCCACCTTTCCTTTGATCTCCTAGTCCTGAGTCAGAGGGTCGTTTCGGCTTTCCATGGTGAGGTGGTGACCTGGGCAGACTAAAAAATTAGCACAATTGACTTTCACAAGCACTTTCCATCCCTCCTCACTCTCTTTGACTGCCTCTGTGGCTCAAAACGACTTCAAGAATGTGAAGTTTTGTCTGGCTGAATGGGCTTCTTGATTGGCAACACTGCCGCCAAAAGAAAAAAGGACTTTAAAAAAGGAAGTTGCGAACCGTGCTGCGGCCTGACCTCGGAGGCTTATTTAAAAGCGTAGAGCATAATTAGAGACGATAATGATGGAAACGCAGGATTTTGCACAAGCTCTCCGGCATTCATTCCGTAATTCTCATGTCAGGCTGGTGCTTTTTGTTAAGATGATTTTGGTTCAATTTAGATCAATTAGGCTGGAGCCTCCCCCACTGCCTCCCTTGTCAAAGAGCATTTCTGAAAGCCTTTGACTGCCCTGATCACAAGAACAATAGTGTGCCAGCTTCAGATTCCAAATCAGCAGGAACCTGGAATGCTTTTGAGAAGTGAAACATGGCCCCTGTATTCAAAGTTTTGGAACTTTCGTGATAAGAACACCAAAAATAAAAGAGAAAGCATTGAAATGAGTGGGCTGTTTTGTTTTGTTTTTAAAAAAGGCCCTATTTCTAAGCAAGATGCTGAGTTTTAATGTCCAGAAAAAGAACAGGTGAAGGTGTGCAATTTAAAGCCTGCCATCTCTCCCATGAATGATCCATTCAGTTCGGGATGGAAAAACTTGCAGTCAATGCTTTCGATAGCTGGGTAACATTGCTTTTGTAGCCACAGTTTGCATTGTACCTTCTGACCCTTTCCCTTTGCTTTACCATGTTGCCTGTAACTTTACCAACGAGAGACACAAATGACCAAACTCAAATTATCCTACTTCAGATATATAAAGCAAAGACCAAGCTCTCTGGGGAAAAAAATCTCAGTGCTAATGGAAGGAAGGAAACCTAGGGGACTTGAGACTAAAATAGAATAGAATAAAATAGAATAGAATTCTTTATTGCCCAAGTGGGACTGGACCAGTGGTGGGTTTCAAAATTTTTTAGAACCTCTTCTGTAGGTTTGGCCTGCTTTGTGGGAGTGGCTTGCTGACCATGTGACCGAGTGGGAGTGGCTTGGCAGCCATGTGACTGGGTGGGCATAGCCAACTTGTAAAATGTGGTGAAACTCACTTAACAACGCTCTTGCTTAGCAACCAAAATGTTGGCTCAGAAACTCTGGCATTTGAAGCATGCACGTCTTATAGCTGTCTAGTTACAAGACTTTTGCACCCCTAACCCTTTAGAAAAAAAGCCCCAGGGGTGTTCAAACCTGACAGCTTTAAGACTTGGGGACTTCAACTCCCAGAACTCCTCCAGTCATGTTGGCTCAGGAACTCTGGCACAGAAGCACGCAAGTCTTAAAGCCGTCAAGTTACAAGACCCTTGTACCCGCTAACCATTTAGAAAAAAAAACCCAGGGGTGTTCAAATTTGACAGCTTTAAGACTTGTGGATTTCAACTCCCAGAATTCCTCCTCTCGCTCTTCATCTTGATGATATGCAGACGGGCCGGGGGAGGGAGTTGGAACCAGTTCTAAACAGCACTGTAGATTTGTGGAACCTCTTCTATAGAAGATGTTAGAACTAGCAGGAACCCACCCCTGGATTGGACACACAATGAATTTGTCTTTGGTGCATATGCATGCTCTCATATGCATGTTTTTCCTTGAAGATGTTTCCCTTCTCATCCAAGAATCTTCTTCAGTTCTGACAAAATGAGGGAGAATGAACAGATTTATATTCTTTGCACAGACTCACCCACACCCACATGCACATCCACCCACCCACCCACCCCAAAAACACACAAGGAATATAAATACTTCGCACTTGATCTGTCAAATCACTGAATAAGCAAGTAGTTTTCAAAATACCAATTGCAATAGCAAAAGCACTTAGACTTATATACCATTTCACAGTCCTTTACAGCCCTCTCTAAGCAGTTTACAGAGTCAGCCTATTGCCCCCAATAGTCCGGGTCCTCATTTTACTCACCTCGGAAGGATGGAAGGCTGAGTCAACTTTGAGCCAGGTGGGGATCTGAACTGCCAAATTGCAGGCAGCCGACAGTCAGCAGAAGTAGCCTGCAGTACTGTACTCTAACCACTGTGCCACCGAAGCTCTTAATAACTTAAATATCGGAACCTTTTGTAGGGTAAGTGTTGTGGCCCAGCAGGAGCCGTTGGAGCTGCAAACAGACTCCGACAGTGAGGGGCCCTATGAGTCGGCTCTGGAGGATGTGGAGGATCCTGGACAGGGTTCTGACTCTGAGTAGAGATCAGAGAGGCTGGTTGGCCACCAGGAGGCACCTGAGGCATGGAGCAGCGGTGAAAGCCAAAGGGAGTGTGCTCCTGACGTCAGGACTTGGAGCAGTGGGGAAGAGACAAGGGAGTTGGTCCTGGATGCCCAGCAACGGCAGGCAGATAGACGTAGAGAACAACTATGCAGATACAGAAGATAATTGGACCCAGGTGGTTGTAATTAGGCTCCTCTCAAGATAGTATATAAGGAGATACTTTGTGAGGAGGCTGGTTGCAGGGTTCAACTTAATTATCAACGCTGGAGAAGCTGTTATCTGTATCTGTTGGAGTCTGAGTTGCTGCCAAGGTTCTTTATCTGTTTGTTCGTGTTTGGGCTTTCAGCCACCAAGATTTATAGTCCTGCTAATAAAGTGTTGTGGCATTCCAGCTAAGCTTGTCTCGGCATTCGTTACTGGGCAGAGGAGGGGGTCAGAAAGGTAACTATAATTTGAGGCATGGTGCCTTGCCACTTGATAGCTCCTGGCTGGCTTTGCCTAGCTTTGGAAGCTGAGCCTGTTTTGGCCTGGTTAATGCTTGGCTAGAAAGCTACCAAGGAACCTACAGGTTGGAGTCTAGACTGTGAAAGAGAAACATATCTTTAAAAAAAGCAATATCAAAATATTGTGTTGTTGCTAACAAAATTGCATGGATGTCCATGTGACCACAAAGCCACGGGAATCTAGTTTAGCCAGAGGATACCTTTATCTCTCGGAGAAAAAAAACAAAACATCTCCACATGAATTCACCCACTGTAGTTTAGAGGCTTACCTAATGCTGCAAGACTTAATTAAAAGGAAGTGAAGACTAGCTGTCCATTCCACTTTGAAATAACATCATAATTCCATACTGTTGATTCGACATCTAACCTTGCTGAGGGTTGGGCAAGCAGGTGAGCAGAAGGCTGCCAAGTTTTGGCTTCTAAAAATAAGACTTGTCAGATTGCTGGAAAAGCAGCCACCTGCCAATTAAACGAAAGAGGCCTTCCATTAGGCTGGGTTAGAGTGGCAGTTCAAGGCACTTACTTTGGTAGATAAATGCCTTAATGTCCCCCTTCCATTCTGCCACACGCCGGAGAGGATCAACATGACGTAGAATATCCATTAAAATCAGGTTAAACTTTCAGGATGGGTGTCAAGAGCCTTAGTCTTCCTTGATCCGTTCTGGAGAGAGAGAGCTCCCTCTTTGCACATTGGTGCAGATTATCCATACAATTATGTAAATTGGAACTGTGCAAGTTTTTGACATCCGTCATTACTGGATGAACTGAAACTATCAGTTTCCTCTCAAATTCCATTTAATGATTTTGGAGGCTTTTGTGGCAAATGCATTCAGTTCTTTCAACACTGTTCTTCCAGAACAGAAGTCATTTTTCCCCCTTTTTAATCACAGCAAAGTAGGACATATTTAACACAAGGAGAATCATACTCCAAAAAGGAGGCAAGGGCAGGACAAAAAAAAAATACTTCTAATTGAAATGCACGTTAAATTATTAAAGTAAAATCAATATTGTCGCTATTAGTGTTGTGATTTAATCGCCACAAGTGTGCTTTCTGCAACATCCACAGCAAACTGCAGTAACCCCCAAATGTTCACCTTATGTTCTGGCATCTTGATATCTTCGTAAGTATCTAAATAACTTTTTGATATTTCAAAAAGTCCTCAAGGCTTGGCTATGTGGTTAGTCCTGGAGCAAACCGGCAACCAGAGACTGGCTGAAATGGTTTCATTGTCCTCCCTCTTCCTCTTTTCCATTGATGATATTTATCAATATGGGTTTTTGTGTATTGTGTTTTTGTTTTTATCTGACTGTTGTGTGCCACCTGGGATGGCTTTGGGTGAACTGGGAAGCTATATAAATTGGATCTATAAATAAATAAAGTAAATCATACATTTTGTGTAAGGATGTCATTACATACCTCTCACCATTGTCCCCTTACTCCTTGTCCCCTTACACTACAGAAACTTGTGGGTGCTTCAGAGCAGGCAGGAGTATGAATATAGCACCTCTCTACACCTTGAGGGAGCCAGTTTGGTCTAGTGGTTAAGGCACCAAATTAGAAACCAAGAGGCTGTGAGTTCTAGTCCCACCTTAGGCCTGCAGGCCACCTTTGTTAGTTTGGGCCAATCATCAGGAGCCATCAGGAATTCTGGGAGTTGAAGTCCACAAGTCATAAAGGGGTCATAATTCCTTGCCCCTGCAGATTTACGGTATCTATCTATCTATCTATCTATCTATCTATCTATCTATCTATCTATCTATCTATCTATCTATCTATCTATCATCTATCTACCTACCTATCTATCAGTGACATGCGGTGAGCTTTATGGCTGGTGAGGCAAGCGGGCAAAAGCCACCATATGTCTACCGCCCTATGTCTGCCAGCACCGGGGCTTCGGCGGGGCTTTCGGAAAGCCCCGCCATAGCCCTGGCGCAACTTTCCAAAAGCCACACTGAAGCCCCACCTCTGTGTCCGCCATACAGGCAGGATGTGTCCTGCTCTATGGCAGACACAGTGCTGGGGCTTCAGCGGGGCTTTCCGAAAGGGCAGCACTCCGAACGCAGCATAAGCCGTGGCCAGGGCAGAGGGGAAAGCGGCGGCAGCGGCGGCCAATAAAGTTCCGCGATGTAAAGTGCCCCACCGGGCACTTTGCATCGCGGGAGCCGCCAAGCGCCTTTGCTGCAGATCCGGGTATGGTGCCATACCCGGGTCTGTAGCAAACGCGCTTGGCGGCTCCCGCGATGCAAAGTGCCCCGCTGGACAATTATTTGGAATACATTCTAACATCTTATCATTTTCCATAGCCATAGCTGTATGAATACTTTGAGAATCATTCTCTGCAAATATTAATTTAAACTAAAATAGATATTGATATATAAAAAATTTGTAAAATAAATATTTCAGTACAAATTTAAATGTATATTAAATGTTAGGCACACTGGTGCGCTTATGCATTGCATGCCCCCTTTACGCACCTCTTAGGAATGGGGTGAGGTCCACGGTAGATAGTTTGAGGTTGAAACTGTGGGGGTTTCAGGATGTAACAATGGAGTCAGGTAGAGCATTCCAGGCATTGACCTCTCTGTTGCTGAAGTTATATTTTCTGCAATTGAGTTTGGAATGGTTTACTTTGAGTTTGTATCTATTGTTTGCCCATGTATTATTGAGGTGGAAGCTGAAGTAGTTGTTGACAGGTAGGATGTTGTAGCATAAAATTTTGTGTAATAGGCATAGGTCAGATCGTAGGTGGCGTAGTTCTGGGTTGTCCTAGCCCAAAATTTCGAGCCTGATGGCGTAAGGGATTCTATTGTGAGCAGTGGAGTGGAGTACTCTTCTCGTGAAATACTTCTGGACCCGCTCAATTGTATTAATGTCCGATAATCCACAGTGTGGATTCCAGGCAGATGAGATTTAGTCCAACAAACCTGAAAATTGTTGACAGAGAGAAAGAGACTAGAGTTTCCATGGCTGAGACTTAACTTGAACCTGAATCTTGCAAACTTGGTCAAAAACCTTAATTACCATACCACATTATATGAGGATTTTGTTTTAAAGTTGAATGGAGAGGGTTAGGTAGGGGATAACTACCTAAAAATTAAGTTTCAGCAACTCTGAATAATACTTGTGTCAAGTAACACAATGTTTTGACAGCTTTTGATTTGGCTGGAGATGCAGAGAGGTGTATATGTGTGCTTTGCATTTTTACCTCTAATGCATGCATGAAATTTAAATATCGCTAGCATTTAAATATGCTGAAAGGAGCCCATCACTTTAACCTTTTCTTATGTCTAAAAGCAGAATATTCCTTACATTGGTGCTAATATATGCAGGGGTCATTTTAACTTCCTGTTGGAGAAATGCAGTGAATGTATGCTTCCATGACTTTAGTTTAAAAAAAATACATTGAATAAAATCATCCTAAATATTTAGTATCAATTATTATATTTTGTTTGTGGGTGACAATTACTGACCCAACAGGAAATCTGGAAATCTGTTACAAGTACAGATAGTCCTTGACTTACAACTATAGTCAGGACCAGAATTTCTGTTCTAAGCAAGGCAGTTGTTCAGTAGACTGTGCCCTAATGTATGACCTTTTCTGCCATGGTTGTTAAATGAATCACTGCAGATCTTAAGTGAATCATATGTTTGTTAAACTAATTTGGCTTCCCCATTGACTTTGCTTGTCAGACACCAGCTGGGAAGGTCACAAATGGCAATCTCACGACTTAGGGATGCTGCAACCGTCACAGATACATGCCGGTTGCCAAGTGCCTGCACAACAGTCATAAGTGTGAGAACCTGTGGCAAGTAACTTTTTTCACTGCTGTTGTAACTTTGAATGATCGCTCAGTAAATGGTTGTAAGTCAAACACTAACTGTATAAGACAGATAGCAATAGCCCTTAGACTTATATACCACTTCACAGTGCTTTTACAGCCCTTTCTAAGCTGAGGGGCAAATAATATGAGTTTTGTTATTTGTTAACTACCATAGTAAGTTTGTGTTTTAATCTGATTTATATTCTTTCTTTTAAAGTGATGTTCAAGATTTATTAGCTTTTAACATTCCTAAACTGATAAACAAGCTGGAGGCCAGTTCCTGATAAGAAAAGTTTGTTAGTACAAATTGGGGTCTGGCTTATCTCTTGTGAACCCTAAACAACCTTTCTCCTTACAATTTATTCCCCTTCAGACCTCATTTTAATAAACATGTATGCTATTATCCTGTGCAATCAACTTTCCTTTTTCAGGTTTCTTTGTTATGTTAACTATAAAAGGGGATGTAAGCTAAAGATCGGGGTTCCCTCTTTGAATGAGGAACCCCTTTTGTCTGAATATTCTGATAAATTGTAATAAAATGATCTTCCTGTCTCAGTTTGTCTCACTGAAAAATATGCACGCCGAGGCACGAGCCTGAAAAAGTCATATTTGGCCATCATGTGGACTCCAACTCCCAGAATTCCTCAGCCACCCATGTTGACTGCAGATTTCTGGAAGCTGAAGTTCATAAGTCTTAAAGTTGCAAGTTTGGAGACACACAACCGTCCCACGCGCCCCGCCCTAAGAGGATTCATGCTTATGAGGAAAATATCCACAAAGGCCATACCAGCTCAGAGTTTGAACACATGCTTTCTCTTCAGGAGAGCAATTTCACGAAGAGGGGAAACCAATGTCTACCTGGACTTGTGGAGAGTCATGGCCAATCATTATTAATAAAACTAAGCTAGAAGGATCAACGGTTCCTGTCTCAGTTTGTCTCATTGGAAAATATGCGCACTGGGACAGAAGCCTGAAAAAGCCATATTTGGCCATCAAAGCGGTTTACAGAGTTAGCATCCAGGAGGCTTCAGAGAGGCCTGCTAGGCCCAAAACAGGCCATGAGGGGGGTCGTGCATGCATGTGTGGGGAGACAGGGAAGTGCAGGAGGGTCATGTGCACATGCACAGGGGGGGTCATGGCGCATGGGGGGATGTCGCTCATGCATTGCATAATGTTGGCCCATGCACTTTTGGCATGCAGTGACAAAAAGGTTAGTGATCACTGTGCTAAGACAACCCCACACCAGGGACGTGCAGTCACTAGAGGCAGGGGAGGCGTGGCCTCACCAGTCATGAGGAAAAGGAAAGAATTTTAAAGAATTTTTTTCAAATAATTAAAGCCAAGGTAGTTGCTACCTGATTCACAGTGACTTGGAACAGTGCTTAGTGTTAACTATAGGAGGAGGCCAGAGAAATAGGAGCCTCCTATGCATAAGCAATTTTTCACCTTTTAAGAGTTAAGCAAGGGTTAACAAGCAAAAAATTTCATATGCAAAGGAGGCACGTGTTCTCTCGCCTCCTGTAGAGGGCATTTTTAGAGGCTTTTGAGAGTTCTCTGGAAGCAACTAGCTCAGTCTGACTCAGAACTCTGGCCTTTCATGAGGGCAGGGCAGGGCAGGCAGAAGCAGAGTTGAAATTGTCTCTGAAACAGCTGGAAAAGGTGCGTGTGTGGGGAGGGGGGAAGAATTCAAAAAGTTTGATCGGAAGGCAGCAGAGGAGCTGCTTTCAAGCCTTTGGAAAATATATCCAATCCAATTTCTGTGTTTGCGTTTGTGTTTGTTTGAGAGTGAGTGTGTGAGTGAGAGAGGGATCCAATTTCTCTGTGTGCGTGTGTCTGTTTGAGAGAGGGGGGAGGGAGGGAGAGAGGGAGGACGGAGGGGGAGGGAGAAGAAAAAAAACTTAATTTGCAAGGGGGGAAATGCTGTCGCTTTAAATCGGAACTGAACATGCCTGGCTGTGGAATTCTGGGAGTTGAAGTCCACAAGTCTAAAAAGTGCCTCACCAGCCATAAAGCTGACCGCACGTCACTGCCACACACAAATGCTCTGATTACGAAATGTCACTAGTGAAGGAGGTATTTCCTGCCTGCTATATGATAGTTGAAAGAGTTAAAATTCAAGGAGGGATGGGGATGGTCTCAAATATGGTCTGAGCTGGAAGAGAAACAGAGAGAAAATTGGGGAAGATATTTTTCCCCTTTCAATCTCTTGAGTGGCTGACTTCATTTTGACAGGACTGCTTCAATGCCCAAGTTAGCTAAGCATAACTCAGCACAGCTTGTCAAAAAAAAAAAAGAGGAAATCTTTGACCTATGACCCCAAAATCTCTAGCAAACTGAGCCTTAAGATATGTCTTTCACCATATAAAGTCCAGACTAGACAACCATTTGACTGGGGTGGTATAAAACAGACTGTTCATCACTGTCCAACCTTGGCAACTTTAAGACTTCGGGACTTCAACTCCCAGAACTCCCCAGCCAGTAAATCCACAAGTATTAAAGTTGCTAAGGTTGGTGGACCCTCCTGGTGTAAGGTTGAAGATCTGAGGCTACTAAAGAAAATCTCAAGGGGCAACCTCCAAAACAGGGAAAAGTGCCACGCTAAAAAGGAAATGGGATTTGATTTAATTTAACGTAAATGCGATCTCTTAATGACTACAATGGAGAGAGAGAGAGGTGGGATTGTTGGCATTGAGCAAGGTGGACACATTGGTGTGTTGCTTAATGACCAGAATGTCTTACAAGTAAAATTCGAGGTTCAGTTGTGGACCTGTCCTATATAATCAATGAAAGGCAGTTACACACTAAGGGTGGGGTTCAGCTGGTTTGCAATGGTTCGGGAGAACCAGATGTTAATTTTAAATCCGGTTGGCCGAAACGGTAGTTATAAGGACTGGATGGCCCTGATCACCCTGCCCTTCCCAGGAGTCTCCACGCAGCCTGTTCAACATCCCAGATAAGTGCAGGGCCGGTGCAGAAGCTCTTGGTGGGCAAAAAATGGATCACCCAGAAGTCCAGAAACAGACCCATTTCTGACCTCCAGGTGGTCTCTGGAGCCTGAGGAGGCCTTTTTCACCCTCCCAGAGGCTCGAGGAAAGTCTCTGGAGCCTGGAGAGGATGAAAAAGGGCCCTAGCAGAAGTACTGGTAGTCCAAAAATGGGCTGGTTTCTGGCCTCCGGGGGGCCTCCATAGCCCGGGGGAGGCCATTTTTGCCCTCCCAGAGGCTCAATGAAAGTCTCCGGGGTCTGGAGAGGGTGAAAATGCCTCCCCCTGTGGTGCAGGAGGCCGAGTAGGCCATGCCCACCATGGCCAAGCCCACCCAGCCACTGGGAAGAGAACCAGTTGCTAACATTTTTCATTTCCACCCCTGTTACATACCAACAAAGTGCACTACACTCTATACCCTATAACCCTACACACACTATACCCTATTTTAGTGTAGTGCACTTTGTGGTCAACAGTTTCTTCCCCCATGAATTGGATCCAGCCATCGACTGGTGGTAATCTGACAGCTCTCAATGGAAGCTTACAGCTAATGCTCATTAAGCAAGTTACCGAAATCTTATTTGCTCAATGCCCATTGTGCCTTATAGGCCTGCAGATAAAGTACTTCTATTCAATTCCCAACACATAGTGGCTGTACGCCATAAAAAGCAATGTTAGCTAAGCCCTATACCTATAACTCCACTAAGCCATCTATGTTTGCATTATTTTAATGACAAAATTCGATGATCTTATTAACCTCTTAAAGGCGCTAAGCAGCCACCCAAATGATTTTTATTTTATTTCTTTGGTCCTGTGTTGCCAGATGTTGCAGAATTTCTTATTCTGAACGGTTTTGGCTTCGTATCAGGCCATTATAGACTGCAGAACATTTCTTATTACAGAATATGACTTGTCACCATCCCTTACCATGATGTTCCTTTCTGACAGAGTTACAGTTTGGGAGATTAGACTTCAAGTTGCAGAGGAAGATTAATGGGAGTGATCATGTTTTCTTTCAAGCCAGCCGGCACATTTTCACTGATAATTTCGTGAAAACTTCTGATAAGCTTCCAAGAGACTTCAGGATTTTTCAGAACACGCTTTGAAAGCTACCAAGTTAACACAGTCATATCAAGACGGGTTTTGTCACATGATGTCTCTCCACAATAAGACCTCACTGGAATTTCACATATTCCCTGTATTCTTGTAGGCATTCACACAAGCTCTGATCTACCTCTACGTGTATTAAGGAATTGGAGAGAGAAGATCATTTCAGCTTATAGCAATGCTGTGTTAGGGTGTTCAGAAGAGACGATGAGGTCAATATACAGGTAGTGTCAGCCTCTGCTTTGCTTGCTCGCTATTGGCTGCCATAGAAACGGGGAGGGTGGGGGCATGGTATTTGGGAAGGGAATTGTATGGTACTGGAGGAGTTATGTAGAAGGGAGTTTTGTTCTCACCATCTTCTGCGCATGTTGATGGCCGATGTTTGGACTTGGTCAAGGTCAACCATGTCGCACACCAACCTAATGAGGCCTTTTGAAGATGCACCCCACACGACACCTTAGGGAGTTGCAGATTGGACACTGAGCTGGGGTAATTGGAGGGAGGGGGCTGGATAATCATTTGATATGCACTTGTTCACACCTTTTTGGCTCAGATCTTGCTTTTCTTTCGCTGCTATCTTTTCATAACCAATACAAGTATCTTTAATTCCATGAACAATGGAGTTGGGAGTTTTCTTTCTTGGTTATTGATGGAGACACGCCTAACAGGTAGTTCTCGACTACCACAATTGAGCCCCAAATTTATGCTGTTAAGTGAGAAATTTGTTAAGTGAGTTTGCTCCATTTTACGACTTTCCTCACCACATTTTTTTTGAGTGAATCAATGCAGTTCTTAAATTATTGGTTGAATTCCCTGTTGACTTTCCTTTTTAGAAAGTCGCAAAAGAGGATCGCATGATTCCAGGACACTGTAACTGTCATAAACGTGAGTCTGTTGGCAAGCATCCAAATGTAAATCACATGGCCATAGGGATGTTGTAATGGTCATAAGTGTGAAAAATGGTCATAAGTCACTTTTTAAAGTGCTGTTGTAACTTTGAATGGTCACTAAATGAACTGTTGTCAAAGACTATCTGTATTTCCTTCCTTCCTTCCTTCCTTCCTTCCTTCCTTCCTTCCTTCCTTCCTTCCTTCCTTTCCAAGAAAGAAATGCAGTTAATTACCGTGTTGCACTTAACAACCCTGTTGCTAACTGAACTGAAATCATTCACTTAACAATTATAACAAGAAAAGCCATAAAACCTTTCTTTCCAAGGTTTTATGACCTTTCTTGTCACAGTTGTTAAATGAATCATTGCAGTTAAGTTAGCAACAGGGTTGTTAAGTGAATCTGGCTTCTCCATTGACTTTGCTTGTCAGAATTTCCCAAAAGGGGATCACATGACCCCCGGACATTGCAAAGTCATAAATATGAGTCAGTTGCAAAGCATCTGAATTTTGATCACATGACCACAGGGATGATTCAACAGTCGTAAGTGTGAAAAATAGTAATAAGTTTTTTCATTGCTGTTGTAACTTCAAACATTCATTAAATGAACTGGACTACCTGTACTGGTAATGATGCAATGACTCAGTGACTAAGACGCTGAGCTTGTCGATCAGAAAGGTCGGCAGTTCAGTGGTTCGAATCCCTAGGGCCGCGTAACGGAGTGAGCTCCCGTTACTTGTCCCAACTTCTGCCAACCTAGCAGTTCGAAAGCATGTAAAAATGCAAGTAGAAAAGAGGGATCTACCTTGGGAAGGCTAGCAGTGTTCTGTGAGCCTTCGGTGTTTAGTCATGCCGGCCAAATGACCATGGAGATGTCTTCGGACAGTGCTGGCTCTTCGACTTTGAAGTGTAGATGAGCACCGCCCCCTAGAGTCAGGAATGACTACCACATAGGTGCAAGGGGAATCTTTACCTTTATCTTACCTGTACTGTATTTGATTAGATCACTCCTTTCTCTATCATGTCTGATTTTTGACAAAGATATCAAAGACCCTCATATTTTATGTCTTGCCTTTTATATTTAACCTGAGTAGATCAAAACCCACCTAGACAAAGTTCTGAACCATCTCTTTAAAAGAGCAGAAAATACAGGAGACAAACAGATCATTTCATTATATTTTTTTATTTAAGTTAAAAGACGCCTATGGATTTCCTAGCATTTCAAACTTCATAGCTCCAGGCCTTGAGAATTGAAATTATAATCACCCAAACTTGAAAATTGCATTAAGTTGATGTAACATTCAGTTAAATTAACATGTCTCTTTGACAGCATATCAAATTTCTGAGCTAATATTTTCCCTTCTTTAATAAGTGTAAGCTGAGATCTCAATTAACTGATTACCTGGAGAACTTTTAGGAAGAGCCATAAAATGGCATCCTATAAGTGCAAACTCTATATTCATTAAAGGTGCAACTGAGAATCAAACTAAATGTGATAATGGCTTCTCTTGGTACTTAAACATGGCATTTTCCAAATTATTTGATAAGAAATGTAAAAAATATCTGATACTTTTTTTGAAGGAACAAACACCAAATTGGCTATATAAGTGAAAAACTTATAAAGAAATGTTTACAGTTTGCTCTCATTGTCCGTCCTCCCTTTGGGTCTCACCAAATGGCCCTGTTTTATGGAAGGGACTGGGGCATACCCATCCCATAAGTTAATATGGAAAGAGCAGAGATTATTACACATAGGCAGTCCGACAGATCACTTGGCCTGTTCTAGGAATGGATTTATATACCACAACATGCACCTTGAATTGTATCCAGAAACATAATGGGATCAAATCACTTGTGGAAGAATGGCTTTACATAGGCATACCAGAGGTGGGATTCAGCAGATTCTGACCAGTTCTATAGAATCAGTAACAGAAATGGAGTGGGGAGGGAATAGGGATTTTGCAGTATCCTTCCCCTGGAGTCAGGAGGGAAGGGGGATTTTGCAGTATCCTTCCCCTGGAGTCAGGGGGGAATGGGGATTTTATAGTATCCTTCCCCTGGAGTGGGGAAGGAATTGAGATTTTACAGTATCCTTCCCCTGGAGTCAGGGGGGAATGGGGATTTTATAGTATCCTTCCCCTGGAGTGGGGAAGGAATGGAGATTTTGCAGTATCCTTCCCCTGGAGTGGGGAGGAATGGGGATTTTACAGTATCCTTTCCCTGGAGTCAGGAGGGAATGGGGATGATACAGTATCCTTCCCCTGGAGTGGGGAAGGAATGGAGATTTTACAGTATCCTTCCCCTGGAGTCAGGAGGGAATGGGAATTTTATAGTATCCTTCCCCTGGAGTGTGGAAGGAATTGAGATTTTACAGTATCCTTCCCCTGGAGTCAGGAGGAATGGGGATGTTTGATTTTATTTTATTTTATTATATTATATTTATATGCTGCCCTTTTCCCCCGAAGGGGACTCAGGGCGGCTCACAATTCAGTATCCTTCCCCTGGAGTGGGGAGAGAATGGATATTTTACAGTATCCTTCCCCTGGAGTGGGGAGGGAATGGAGATTTTACAGTATCCATCACCTGCCTGCCCACCAAGCCATGCCCACAGAACCAGTAGCAAAAAAATTTTGAATCCCACCACTGAGGCATACCATGTCAATTGTCTGTTGGAAGGAAGGTTGGAAGTTATTTATTTATTTATACCCCATCTTTATTATTTTTACAATTAATTCAAGGTGGCAAACATTTCCAGCACACCTCCCTCCTATTTTCCCCATAACAATAATCCTGTGAGGTGAGTTGGGCTGAGAGATTGTGACTCACTTAAAGTCCCCCAGAAGCTTTCATGATTAAGGCAGGACTTGAACTCATGGTCTCTAGGTTTCTATAGCCCGGTATCTTAACCACTAGATCAAACTACTTTAAATATTTCTTAACTTGAGTTTTCTATTTTTCCCCCTTTTCCCTTTTTGCTTCTTGTCTTTTCTTTAAATCGGTCTTTTAGCATATGACATTTTTTTAAAAATAAATGGAAATAAAGCCTCCCAATTCTTGTGGCTGTTTTATACATAGAAACGTCAATGTATCATTTTTGGGGGTCTGGGGACCTTTTTCTCTCTACCCATCAATTTTGCATTTAGTTGAAGATCTGGATTCTTGATGTTATAATATTATAATGTATAATAGCACTATAATGTTATAATATTATAACACTATAATACAGGGCTGTCAAACTCGCGGCCTAGCCCACACCCAGTTTAGCAAAGGGGGGGGGAGAGTCGCAATATGTTACATGACACAGGGAGTTTCACACCCCTACTATAATATTATGCCATTATAGTGTTATAATATTTTTTTTATTTTTATTAAACAAACAACACACACACACACACAAACACACACAAAATCCATCATCACATACAGCATGTCGTTTGGTTACAAGTGTTTTTACATCCATATTCTCGAATAGCATTTACCATCACAGATTTTTCATCTAGTATAACTAAATACCTCACTTTCATTGTACAATATATGTTCAATTACAATTAGTAGTATTATTATTTTTCCAATAAACCTAATTCCCTTACATTCTTGATTGTCTATTTGATAACAGTATACCTTTATATAATCACAAATCCCAATATGAAAAAAAAAGTTACCAACCATTTATATTTGTATGTCACTATTTTCAATTATGCATAATTCCACCAATCAACTATCGGGTATGCTTATGTTCATTATTGTCCTTGTACATCATACATTCAAACAGAAATATTTTTCCTTCGTTTTTCAACAAAATATTCTAAATAGTCACAACATATATAGTGTTCTAATATTGAGTAGTGCCGTGGCCAGCGCGTGGAAGGGTTTATATTCCTTGCAGTCATCTGGATATAAATCCTTCCATTCTCCATCAAATGAACAGGTGACTGCAAGGAATATACATCCTTTTATTCTCCACCATTCAGTTAGAACTGAAGAAGCTTTTTGGATGAGAAACAAAATGTCTTCAAGGAAAAACAAAGAAAGTCCAGTTGCCTTTTGAAAATGCACTTTTGGGACAAAAGTGGTGTGGTGTTGTGTGGTGGCCTAGAGGTGGAGCTCTTGCCTCATGATCAGGAGACTGTGGGTTCGATCCTAGGTGGTGGCAGAAATTTCTCTCTCTGGGCACAATGAGTAATTATCTGCTGTGAACTCTGCATTGACGACAAGGAAGGGCTTCCGGCCACTTAACACTCACTCCATTCAGTTGCTCTGACTCCACCCCCAGGGTAAGGGATTATGGGCTCATTAGAAACAAAAAAAATGGTGTTATAATAATAATAGAGGAGCTAAATAGCTTCTTTGTCCACTTTGAGGTCAAAATATCAGTCTCTATGGCTCTAGCCCAAAGGCCCTCTAACCTCCGGCCATTCACCCTAGATGAACATCAAGTGAGAGCTGAGCTGAAGGCTGTAAATCCCAACAAAGCTGCAGGTCCAGACTGGGTGTTAGGGAAAGTTGTAAAAACTTGTGCTGACCATTTAACAAGGGTCCTGACAAGGATTTTTAACATCTCCCTGCAACAGTCTAGAGTCCCATCATGCTTGAAAGCAGCCACAATTATCCCAGTTCTGAAGAAATCAGCCATAAAAAGCTTGAATGACTATATATCCATTGCACTGACGCCTATAGCGATGAAGTGCTTTGAGAGACTGGTCCTACAACACCTCAGGTCCTGTCTTCCACCAAATTTTGATCAACACCAATTTGCTTATAGAAGCAACAGGTCGACAGGGGGCACCATCGCCACTGCTCTACATATTTCACTGAGCCACCTTGAGAAATCTGGGAATTATGTCAGAATGCTTTTTATAGACTATAGCTCGGCCTTTAACACCCTCTTACTAGGCATTCTCATTGAAAAATTGACTGACCTGAATTTCCCTCCCCTCACTTGTGAATGGATCAAAGACTTCCTAATGGATCATCCACAAACAGTAAGGGTTGCGTCCTTTACATCTTCCACGCTGAAGCTCAGCACAGGCTCCCCTCAGGGCTGTGTGCTCAGCCCCTACCTGTACTCGCTGTATACATATGACTGCATATCCTTTGATCCATCCAACATCATAATAAAGTTTGCAGATGACACAACGGTGCTGGGTCTCATAACTGGAGGGGATGAATCAGCACAGAGGGAAGAAATCCAGAAGGTATCCGCATGGTGCTCAAGGAACAACTTACATCTAAATACTAGTAAGACAAAGGAGATGGTGTTAGATGTCCAGAAGCACAGAGAGGAACCT